>NC_142931.1:112275659-112298159 GCF_046866305.1 Octopus bimaculoides
GATTAGCTTAGGCTTGGCTAATCTAAGGCTAAGCAATTTCTATTGCACCACCATTATTACACTGTTTCCATCCCACCATTTTGATAAATAATTAACTCATTTTAGAAATCATTCAAGTTCTTGTCTGTTTTATTACCTGCAGGTACAACATGTAGACTACATGTACATGTAGTGTAAATCATGTAAGTCATATGTATTTAGTAGTGATCATTAAAATACTTAGGGGTGGGTAGTAACATAAGAAGGTAAGGAGAAGATATGGTGTTGTAATAAGTTCTGGGTATGACATTAAACCACATCTGGTCATGAGACCCGAGTTTGGTGGTTCCAGGGTTTTCAGGAGTGTGGAACCACCTCACAGCCACTGTTGTTCCCAGGTTTACTCTGACCCAGGGTAGCAATATCTGTCATAGTTCCAGCTATAGTTTAAATAGCATGTAACAACCTGAACCAAGGTACACTGGAATTATGGGACGCAGCATGGAGAATGTGAACAATTTCATATAAAAGCACCTGTGCTGGTGGTGCCTGGCATTAGGAAGGGCATCCAGCTGTAGAATCGTTGCCAAGACAGAAACCTGGAGCCTGGCGCCTCACTCCAGCTCTCCAGCTTTCCGGCTTTCCAGCTCCTGTCAAACTGTCCACCCTATGCCAGCATGGAAAACAGGTTAAATGATGATGCTGATGATGATGATGATGATGATGACGTTGGTGATGATGATGAATTTATTGAGTCAATAGCAAATACCACCAGGTAGTGGAGGTGTGTGGCTTAGTGGTAAGTGTGTTGAACTCATGATTGTAAGATTGTGGTTTCGATTCCTGAACCGGATGACTCGTGTTTTTGAACAAAACACTTCATTTCACATTGCTCCAGTCCACTCAGCTGCCAAAAATGAGTAATCTTGTGACTGACCAGCGTCCCATCCAGGTGGGGAATATACATGCCTTGGAAACCTAGGGAACTGGCCCTTTGGTGTCAACATGACTAGAGAAGGTAATTTTACTTTTAAATACCACTAGATGCCGATCCTAGTTGTAGGCAACAAACTGTCAAAGGCTTGGATCAACCAGTTCAGTTAGTAAGCTATTGCGATCATCTGTAGTCATGTCAAGGTTAGATGAAATATTTCAGCTGGTGAAAGACCAACATGACTGAAACTCAAGCCAAATGTTTATGCTTCATTGCTCAAGTGAGACACTTGGTATGGAAGACTAACATTGGTCTGAGCAGGTCACCTGACCTGGATGAGAGATGATTAAAATATGTAATGAAGTACATTATTTACATTATTTACATTGGACAGATATGTCCTCATCTTGTTTGTTATCACAATGTTTCTTCAGGTGTCCTGGTAGAAGTTTTGAACCCAACCCTGGGTTCTCATTCCTAAGGTATTTTCTTTTTTTTTTGTGGTAACAACAAACAAGATGAGGAAACATATCTGTCCAATGTAAATAATGCAAATAATGTACAGAATTCTTCATCTCTAAAATTTGGAACAGCATGTAATGAAGTTTTTGAAATAGGGCCTATATTTGCTTTCACATGTGGCCAGAGCCTATCATTGTTTTGTTCTGGCCTGGTCATGGTTAGAATACTTTTGCTCATAGTCATGCAGGACATCAGAATTGACCAGAGGCTAAACAATAACAGCTACTGAAAAGGTATCCAAACAATAGCACCACGCAAAAATCATTACAAAACTTATAACAATTACTAGACCTCATTAGCTACTCAAAGCACAGTAGCCTCACCACTGACGCAGCTTACAAAATCACAACTGATTTCAATACAGATTTCCTTCTTTTTTCATGCCAGCATGAGTTAGAGTGGTGCTTCAAAACCTCTTTTGGCCTACATAATGTTTCAGTTTTCCAAAACCCTGTGTGTCCCACCATGGATGGACAAGATTAGGGTAACATATATTCACACATGTGTATATGAGTGTGTGTTTGTGTATTTGTGTCAGTATGTCTATATACATGTATGTGTAAAGAGAGAGAGAGGGAGAAAAATCAAGCGAGAGAGAGAGAGGGAGAAAAATCAAGCGAGAGAGAGAGAGGGAGAAAAATCAAGCGAGAGAGAGAGTGAGAAAAACCAGGAGAGAGGGAGAAAGAGAGAGAGAGAGTGAGAAAAACCAGGTGAGAGAGAGAGAGTGAGAGAAAGAGAACGGCTGTGTGTGTGTGTGTGTGTGTGTGTGTGTGTGTGTGTGAAATAATGAGGTACAGATAGTAACAGAGAGTAAGGAAGAGGGATGAGGTAAAGAAAGAGAGATAGAATGCAACTGTGCTTAAAAGTGTGAAAGAGAGGATAGAGGAAGAAATAAGAAAGAAAAACAAAGATAGTGTGAAATAATGAGATACAGATAGATAGTGAAAAAGAAGAGAATAAGGAAGAGTGGTGGTGGGGGAGGGGGGAATAGAGCACTAAGCAAATTGGTAAAGAATTCTCTAAGTAACCCTCAGGCACAAACTAGTTGTTAATGCCAAAGATAACTACTCTAGACAGGAGTTAAGGTGAGGAGGGAATATTATTATTTTTATTTTTATTTTTATTTTATTTTATTATTTTATTTTATTTATTTCTTTTATTTCTTTTATATATATATTCCCACATTCTGAAAATGTTTTTGGACAAAATAATATCAATTTATCCCACTTCAACGCCGCACTGTTGGCTGGCCATAAGTTGGTGCAAAAGTATGGCCAAGAATATTGAATTGTAAAACACAAGTAAAAAAAAAAAAAGAAAGGGAAAACGTAAAAACAAACAAACAAAAAATAATGAGTAGATCGAGAGATGTGAAGTTATCACTCTGTGTATTTATATGATTACGAAATACATATGTGTATGTGTGTGTGTATGTATGTGCATGCGTATGTGTGTGTATGTATGTGCATGTGTATGTGTGTGTGTAAGTGCATGCGTATGTGTGTGTATGTATGTGCATGCGTATGAGAGTTTATATTATGTCGTTGTTGTCATTGCTTAGCCTCAGGCATGGCCATGTGATTAAGAAGTCTGGCTTCTAATCACATGGCTCTAGGTTCAATCCTTCTGCACAGCATAGCAATTTAGGGAGGGTCTTGACACCATAATTTTGAGTCAATCAAAGTCTTTTGATTAAAGGTAGCAATTAAAAAGAAAAAGAAAAAGAAAATCTGATGGTCTATATTTTTATCTTTTACTTGTTTCAATTAATGAACTGCGGCCATGCTGGGGCACCTTCTTGAAGAATTTTAGTCAAATGACTTAACCTCAGAACTTTCTTTTTTTAAGCCTCACACTTATTGTATCTATCTCTTTTGCTGTCTGAAGGCACGTGGTTCAGTTGGTGAAAGTACATGTCTCAGTGGTTAGAGTGTCAGACTCACAGTCATGAGGTAGTGAGTTCGATTCCTGAACTGGGCTGTATGTTTTGTTCGTGAGCAAGACATTTTATTTCACGTTGCTCCAGTTCACTCAGCTGTAGAAATGAGTTGTGACATCATTGGTGCCAAGCTGTATTGGCCCTTGCCTTTCCCTTGGATGACATTGTTGGCATGGAGAGGGATAGCTGCTATGCATGGGTGATTGTTGGTCTTCCATAAACAAACTTGCTTGGACTTGTGCCTCAGAGGCTAACTTTCTAGGTATAATCCCATGGTTATTCGTGACTGGAGGGATTACACTTGCTCTCTTTTGCTGCACTAATAATGGGGACACAAATACACCAACACTAGATGTCAAGTGGTGGTGTGGGACAAACACACACACACACACACACACACACACACACACACACATACACTTACACACGCTTAAACACATACGCCTATATAATATTAGATCTAATAGAAACACTTTGCTCATATTGGCAAATATACACTATGCTACTCTTACATAATGAAGGTGCATGGCTCAGTGGTTAGAGTTTCAGGCTCACAATCATGAGGTAGTGAGTTTAGTCAACCTGAAGCCATTGTAGAAGACACTTGCTTAAGGTGCCATACAGTGGGACTGAACTCAGAATCATGTGGTTGGGAAGCAAATTTCTTACCAGACAGCCACACCTGCATTAAAATTTTGTTACTCAATGTTAAAATTTGTTATTTGATTGTCCTATTTAGCAGCAGCACTAGGTCCTTTGGTCCATTTTACAGAAAACCCACTCATCTGTTGTAAGAATTCAATCTCTGAAAGGCATAAATGTGTGATTAAGAAGTCTGCCTCCCAATCTCCTGTTTTGGGTGTGACCCTTTTTTGTGGCATTTTCAACAAATTTCTTCAACTATAGCATTCCGTCAGTTCAGATGTGACACTTTTAGGATTCCAACGACACAAATTCCATGTCATTTTATTCCTTTCAGCAATTTGTTATGATTGCAGGTGTTGATTTTCAACTTGTCATATGAAACCATTGTGTGGTAAGTAGCTTGCTTACCAACCACATGGTCCCGGGTTCAGTCCCACTGCGTGGCATCTTGGGCAAGTGTCTTCTACTATAGCCTTGGGCCGACCAAAGCCTTGTGAGTGGATTTGGTAGACGGAAACTGAATGAAGCCCGTTGTATATATGTATATATATATTTGTATGTGTGTATGTGTTTCTGTGTCTGTGTTTGTCCCCCCAACATCGCTTGACAACCGATGCTGGTGTGTTTATGTCCCCGTAACTTAGCGGTTCGGTAAAAGAGACCGACAGAGTAAGTACTAGGCTTCTAAAGAATAAGTCCTGGGGTCGATTTGCTTGACTAGAGGCGGTGCTCCAACATGGCCACAGTCAAATGACTGAAACAAGTAAAAGAGAGTAAAGAGTAAGGAGTGTAATATTGTATTCCATTTATTATTATTATTATTATTATTATTATTATTATTATCCTTATTCAGTAGTTTTATTTTTATAATGTGCTTTCACTTCACTACCGAGCACAGCTCTGTGCGCCTTGGATATGTGCTGTGGTTTGTTGTAATGCTCTTATGTTTACTGTATTGAAAGTGTTTTGCATAGGATGTGTGCAGTGCCCAGTAGTGCAATTTTCTGTATTTTATATATACTTGCAAGTCCTGGTGTTTTTGTTATGTATTTGTCTGAATACTTTTTTATTATACTTAAGGCACCTACTATGATAGGAATTGTTTCTGTTTTTAGATTCCACATTCGAGTTACCTCCATTTCCAGGTCTTTGTATTTTGAAAGTTTCTCCATTTCTTTTAGAGAAACGTTGTCATTTACTGGTATTAATACATCAATTAGAAAGCATTTTTTTCTTCATGATCATTGACAACTATATCTGGTCTATTGGCCTTATCTGTGTGTATTGGCATATCCCATAGTGTGGTTGCTTTCTCGTTTTCTGTGACCTTTCCTGGCATGTGCTTATACCATCTTTTTTCTGTTGTTATTCCATAGTGTTGGCATAGCTTTCAGTTGTTATTATTATTATTATTATTATTATTATTATTAAGGTGATGAGCTGGCAGAATTATTAGCATGCTGGGTGAAATGCTTAGCTGTATTTCACCCATTGCTACATTCTGAGTTCAAATTCTGCCGAGGTTGCCTTTGCCTTTCATCCTTTCAGGGTCGATAAATTAAGCATCAGTGAACCACTGGGATCGATGTAATCAACTAGTCCCCTCCCTACAAAATTTCAGACCTTGTTCCTTTAATAGAAAGGATTATTCTTATTATTACTAAGGTGACAAGCTGGCAGAATTGTTAACATGCTGGACGAAATGCTTAGCTGTATTTCCCCCATCGCTATGTTCTGAGTTCAATGTCTGTCAAGGTCGATTTTGCCCTTCATCCTTTCAGGGTCAATAAAATAAGTATCAATTGAGTATTGGGGTCAATGTTATCGATTATCCCCCTCCCCCATATTTCAGGCTTTGTGCCTATACTAGAAAGGATTATTATTATTATTAACAAGAACAATAATAATATGTAGAGAGATAGAATTTGACCATAATGATAAGTGATATGAACATGAATCTAGCAAAGTGCTAATTAGTAAGAAATATAAGACATCATGGGATTTTAACAAACTGTAATAGAAGCGAGAAAGCCTGATTGGAATAAAGGGAATAGAAGGGGCCAGGTAATTGATTTTGCAGTCCTAAATGATGAAAAAGTCAGTATGAGAAGTATAGAGAAAATAGTAAAATACCTGGATCTAGCCATTGAATTAAACAGGCTATGGTAAATGCAGGTAAAATGTATCCCTGTAATTATAGGTTTATTAGAAAATATTCCTAAAGATTTGAACAAATGAATAGAGGAAATAAGTATAAAGCCTAGTTTAGTGCAGCTCCAGAATACAGTGTTATTAGGGACACCTAGGATACTTAGAAAGGTTCTTAGCAGTTAAAAGTTAATTGTTGTAGCCTGTCATTAGGAAATTTTCTTTTTCAATAGTTTATCCTATTGTGTGTGAATGAAATAATAATAACAAGACAAGGTACCTGAAAAATCTTGAAGAACAAACAATCGTTGAATGGATCAAATCCAAAATATGGACATGAATGAATGCAGTCATCATCCTAAGATTCACAATAGTAAAGATAATGACAAAATAATTTGGTAGGTTCAGTCCCACTGCCTGGTACTTTGGGCAAGTGTCACCTACTATAGCCTTGGGCCGACCAAAGCCTTGTGAGTGGATTTGGTAGACAGAAACTGAAAGAAGCCATATATATATGTGTTTGTGTGTCTGTGTTTGTCCCTCCAACATTGCTTGACAACCGATGCTGGTGTGATCAGCAAGATAGGTCGATAGAATAAGTACTAGGCTTACAAAGAATAAGTCCTGGGGTCTATTTGCTCGACTAAAGGTGGTGCTCCAGCATGGCCGCAGTCAAATGACTGAAACAAGTAAAAGAGTAAAAGAGAGTAAAAGAGATGAACACGGCCATCAAATTGAAATGAAAATTGAAAATGAAATAAGCATCGCATCCTTGAACAAGGTACTCTATGCTGTTACTACAGTCTGCACCAAACTGTGTGGCGTAAAACAGAGAAAGAGAGTGGCGAATTCTCATAAAAGACTGATGTACCAAGAAAAGAATCGAGAAACAAATCATTGATCTCAATATGATATACAAACATTGATTATCTTAAGCAACACTCATGCTATAAAGCCATCTAAGAAGAGAAAGATGATGTGGAAGTATGATTTGAAGTTAGACATCACGTTGCTGAAGCAATGGAAAAGTTAAAGCAAAAAGCGTAGACCAAACCTGCACATATGCGCCACTTTTGAAAATGATCCAGGTTCTTTGAAGATAGTAGCATGTTTGAAAATAATCCAAAGAGATTCTAAAGGCATATTGGAAAGAACACCATCAAAATAGAAGTTGCTTCAGAGCATGAATTATTGTAGTTCAAGGGGAAAATTTGGGCAGATGAAAGGGAGCACAACTTTGATGTGCCATGGATTAATAGACAAAAAGAAGACACTGAGGTTATAGAGGAGCAAATATGGGAAGTGACAAGTGTAGAAAATACCAAACTAACATGAAAAAAATCCAGTAAATGGAAGTCACCTGGCATGGATAACATCCCAAACTATCAGCTTGACATGTTTATAAACTCATACAAGAAACTACCTTGTTACAATGCAATTATGAAGGAACTGCAGACAACCCCAGGATGGCTAGACAATGGTATCACTTTTTCACTCCCCAAAAATGATGAAACAAAATACTTTAAAAACTATACGTCCATAATTTGCTATGCAACAATGTACAAAACCCCAATATCTCTGATGTCCTGAAATAGGAAAATTTTGTCTCAGATACAAGACGAACGCACATCATCGCAAGGAATGCACAGAAAGACAGTTTTGTCTACTTCACTACATCACCAGAACCAAACCCAGAGAGAGAGAAGTCCAGGAAGTAAGTTTAGAAATAAACTAACAAATAAACTTAGCCCCTGGCTGGAACCAGTAAAAGATAAAAGTTAAAAGATGTATTTAAAAATCAGTGTGTTGTGGAAGGTTATAGCAATGTAGATCGAATATTAAATGTCAATAATAACAATTACAGAAATATTGACATGTTACCTCAGAAACATTTAATTAGTCTTGATATTTCTAGTAAAATACCTTGTGGGTATGTATATATATATGTCTGTGTGTGTATATATATATATGTCTGTATGCATACATACACATATATTTTACAAAATATATGTCTGAACATAAATATGTGTTTGTCCATTTAATCAAGTGTGTATATTTTTTAAAATCTGTATTTGTTTTTCTCTGTATATATGTATATGTGGATGTGTTTGTATATTAACCAATGAATTGATGTGTCTCTATTGATCTACTTGGATATATGTGTGGCAAGTCAAGTATTCATGTGTGTGTCCATGTGTTTGTGTGTGTGTGTGTGTGTTTGTGTGTGCGTGTGTGTACAAATTTATGTTTTTGAATGCGTAATGTTTCATATCTATTTTTTTAATTCTATTGATTTGTCTAATTGTGTAACCAAAAATTTGAGAGAGATGGAACATGTGTAAATTCATGTAAGTGTATCAGTTAATACGTATTAATGTATGCCTATCGATACATGTACATCTGTATGAATGAAATTTTGTATATCTGGCGTGTGTTTGTTTATATGTATGAATGTGAACGTTTGAGTTCCTGTTCTTGTACATTTACATACATACATACGTACATACATACATACATACATACATACATACATACAGAGGGAGACAGACATGCATACCTACATACATAAAATATTATGAGAGAAACGAAATGGAATTCACGAGATTCTTTATTATTCACTACCATCATGTCGACCCATCATGCACTGGTACCTCATGGGTGAGATGCTATACAAACAGTTGTCGTGCATGAATTCCTCACGAAGACGAGTAACACACTATAACTACCAAAATGTATCGAAATAGAAATAAGTGAAACCAATAATAATTGATACACTTGGCTTTGTGAGTAAATGTCTAAGTGACAATCTGGATAAGTTAGTGTTTCCAGAAAAAGAAATCAACCAACTAGCACATTACACGTACAATCTGTAAGTGGAACAGTATAATTATGCAAAACTTTTCTCAAGTTCAAAATATGACATTATTCTTTTTTTTTTGATTATTTATATTCCAATGATAAAGGTGGTGAGCTGGCAGAATTGTTAGCACACTGGATGAAATGCTTGGCAGTATTTCGCCCCTTCTGAGTTCAAATTCCGCTGAGGTTGACTTTACCTTTCATCCTTTCAGGGTTGATTAAATAAGTACTAGTTACACACTGGGGTCGATGTAATCAACTTACCTCTTCCTTGAAAATTTCAGGCCTTACTCTTTACTTTTTTACTCTTTTACTTGTTTCAGTCATTTGGCTGTGGCCATGCTGGAGCACCGCCTTTAGTCGAGCAAATCAACCCCAGGACTTATTCTTTGTAAGCCTAGTACTTATTCTATCGGTCTCTTTTGCCAAACCACTAAGTTACGGGGATACAAACACAGGCACACAAACATACACACACACACACACACACACACACACACACACACACACACACACACACACACACACACATATATATATATATATATATATATATACGACAGGCTTCTTTCAGTTTCTGTCTACCAAATCCACTCACAAGGCTTTGGTCAGCCCGATGCTATAGCAGAAGACACATGCCCAAGGTGCCACGGAGTGGGAATGAACCCGGAACCATGTGGTTGGTAAGCAAGCTACTTACCGCACAGCCACTCCTGTGCCTTGTGCCTATAAAAGAAAGAATTATCTACATTCCAGTGATGGGGCTTTGTATCTTTGTTTAAAACACCAGATCCTTTCTCAAAGGAAGAATTAAAATAATTAAAAGCAGAAGAGAACATAATACATATATATTTGCTTACAGAGGTGCAGGAGTGGCTGTGTTGTAAGTAGCTTGCTTACCAACCTTATAGCTGGTTCAGTCCCACTGCATGGCACCTTCGGCAAGTGTCTTCTACTGTAACTGACCAAAGCCTTGTGAGTGGATTTGGTGAACAGAAACTGAAGGAAGTCCATCGTATATATATATATATTGATATAGATATAGATATAGTGAGAATTTACAAAAAAACAAAAGTCGAAGATGGGTGTGTAAGCAACAAACAGGAGAAGTGAGAAAGTCTTTTACATTTTGAGCCTACGCTCTTCAACAGAAAGGAACACAGAAATAAACAGGGAGAGAAAATAAAAAAGGTTTGGTGGCTAGTGATCTATCATGGCGAATGCTGAACAGAGGGGTCACAAAGGAGAGGGTAGAAGGGAGAAGGTGAGTAGGAGTGAAGAAAGGAAGTAGGTGTCAGAGCAAGAGAGGAGAGGTGGGTCGGAGGAAGTGGGGGTGTGAGGAAGAGAGGAGAGAGGGGGAGGTTTAGATGAAGAGGTGAGGAGAGTGGAGCCCATGTGGTGCAAAGGAGTAAAGAGAGAAGATTAATCCCTGTTCACGGCGAAGAAGGGAGTCCAGATGGCCCTTGTGCAAGGACAATCCAAACACAGACAGGTGTTGTAAAGAATGACATATATATTTATATATATGTTTATGTTTGTGTGTCTGTGTTTGTCCTTTCACCACCACTTGACAACTGATGTTGGTGTGTTTATGTCCCTGTAACTTAGCAGTTCAGCAAAAAGAGGCTGACAGAATAAGTACTAGACTTAAAAAGAATAAGTCCTGGGGTCGATTTGTTTGACTAAAGGTGGTGCTCCAGCATGGCCACAGTCAAATGACTGAAACAAATAAGAAAGAATATATACATACAAGGAGGAAATGTTCTCTGTGGGACAAGCCCATTGTAGTTCAGGCTTCCACTGCTAGAAGCCTCTTGAGGTAACTCTCAAGCGTCAGTCTGCCAACCAGCAGTGTCCTGTCACTGTCACGTGGTGTGTCTTTGTTTTGCAGGGCTTCTCTCCTGTCCATCAATTTTTGTGATGGCTGAAACAAAGAAATAGCATGCTTCCATGAAATTCTGTTTTCTGCTGGGGAAAATGGCAGCTGAAACAGTTGTCATGCTTCAAACAGTTTACAAGCAAAACACAAGTTTACAAGTGGTTTTTATGCTTTAAGAATGGTCATTTGGTGCTTCAAGACCAATCTCGTTTAGGGAGACCATCAACCTCCTGAACAAAGGAAAATATGAAAATTCATGAACTGATCTTGAAGGACAGTCACTAAACAATTAATGAATTTGTTAATATGACTGGTGTGTCCTGGAACTTTTGCCAACAAATTCTGAATGTGAAATTGTAATGAAATGAGTTGCAGCAAAATTTGTGCCTCACTTGCTCACAGATCAAAATCAGTCATGACTGAATGTGTGTTGTGAACTGAAAGAACTTTTGGAAGTTGATCCAGATATTTTTTAAAGGTCACCACTGGTGATGAAAACTGGTGTTATGGCTACAACCTGGAAATGAAGCAGCAATCAAGTCCATGGAAGCATTCAATGTAAGTACTCCCCAAAAAAGCACATCAACTGAAGTCCAATATCAAGACGATGCTGATTTATATTGTCGATGTGAAAGGAATTTTCCGCACAAAATTTGTTCCTCCTGGTCAAACTGTTAACCAGACATTTTACTTGGCAGTTCTGATGCATTTGCGAGATGCTGTGGCATGAAAATGCCCTGACCTCTGGCAAAGTGGAGAGAGGTGGTTTCATCACAACAATGCACCTGCACACACCGCTCAAGTGTAAGACAGTTTGTGACCAAAAATGGCATGAGTCCATTTACTCACACTCCCTAGTCACCTGATTTTGCTCTCTCTGACGTTTCTTGTTCCTCTGAATGAAAGACGTTCTTAAAGGAAAACAGATGTGGAAGAGGTGAAGAAAAAATACGATAGAGGCATTTAGAGGTATCACTTTGCAAGAGTTCTAGGACTGCTTCAGACAGTGGAAAATGCATTGTTACAAATAGAGAATACTTTGAAGGTGATAAAAGTGTAAACATGTATACCCTCATACATACATACATAGGTACACACCTGTAATCAGAGGCTGCCCAAAATTATTAGCGAGGTATTGTTTTCAACAGTGCCATGATGTTCCATCGTCAATAAAGACAGCTCTCAGATAAATAAAAGCAACACCTCTACTATGGTAGAATTTCACACACACTAACACAGAATTTTGGATTGTCATTAGGAAGAGTATCCAGGTGTAGAAACTAGGCCAGACAGACTATGGGACTTGGTGCAGCCCCTGGCCTTAACATCTCCTGAGAAACCCTCCAACCTGTACCAGCATGTGAAACAGATGTTAAATGATGATGGTGTTCATATATATATATATATATATATAGATATATATATATACATGTATATATATATATATACACACACACACACACACATATACATTTATATATTTCTCTCCTCTCAATGTGTATATACACACACACACACATGCATATATATACATATATATATTTATACACACATACACACACATGAATGCACACACGCACATGTGCACACACATACACACACACACACACACAAGTCTTTATGTGTGGCTTGGAATCTATCAGAATAGATGAAGAAAGTATAAACTAAGCACCATTGAAGCATATTTCATCAAGAAGACCTGACAGATAAGGAGAGTGAAGAATGTATGAATCTCTTCCTGTCTGTATGCCTATCACTCTGTTTGTCTATGCTTATGCCAGTGCATATGTGTATATGTGACTGTGTGAATGAATGTATGTATGTATGTGCGTGTGAGTGTGTGTGCGTCATCGGTCTGACATGTGTACAAATATGTGTATGCACATATACATTTATGTATGTATGTATGTATATATGCATATATATGTGTACCATAATAAACTTCATCTTTATCTTCTCATAATTTCTTGTGTGAAGTCAATTCTTTTATACAGTTTATTAATTTATTTGTTCGCCACCTAGATTTATCTGTGGGTTTGGCCTCTACCCCATATATTTTTCTTACAAAAACTGAAGCGTGTAATACTTATATATCCCCTCTCTTTCTGTCTCTTTCTCACTCCGCTCTTTGTCTCTCTCTCCCTCTCTCCATATATATATATGTGTGTGTGTGTGTGTGTGTGTGTGTGTGTGTGTACATTCTCTCTCAGTATATGTATATGTATGTATGTATATATATATATATATATGTGTGTGCATATATATGTATATATATATATATATATATATATATATGCGTGTGTGTGTGTGTGTGTGTATATGTATATATATATATGCATATATATATATATATATATATATATATATATATATGTGTGTGTGTGTGTATATATATATATATATATATATATATATATATATATATTCATACATACATACGTACATACATACATGCATGTGTACATACATACATACGTACATACATACATACATACGTACATGCATGCATACATACATACAGTGAATGAATATTCTCTTGAATCAAACTGCAGGATAGAGACAGACTACCCTTCAGAGTCCATTGGAACAAATAATAAAAGACTGGCTGCTGATACAAATATGTCTGGCCTTGCTTTGCTTCATGGTTCAATGAATAGCACCAGGAAAGGGTATCCAGCCTTAAAATTTCCCCTTGGCTTTATCTTGAAAACTTGGAAAATCTTTTAAAAATATGTCTGTCTTTTTTCTTCCTTTTTTTTTTTGCAAGGTTTTTTTTTTCCCCCCTTCCATTTATCTATCTTCTGGTTTCTTTTAGAAATAGGAAAATCAAATCGAAAAAAAAAAAAATGCTTATTCTTTCAATCACAGATCTGACATTTTGAAATCTTGAATTTTAATACTAATAAAGAGAGTGCTATTGTAAAATAGCTGAAATTATAAATTGTTTAGGATGTAGCGAAGTGAGGGATAACTTGCTGAATGTAATTTGCTGAAGAAAAGTGTTCGTAATAATTGAAGAAATCCTTTGTTTTGGTGATTAATTCTCATCAAGATAGACAAGGGAGACAACTCTGAAATCATTTTTTTTTTTTAAATCTTATACCTGTTTCACTGACTGAACTGTGGATATGCTGGGGCACTGCCTTGAAGGGTTAAGTCGACCAAATTGACCCCATTCCTTATGCTTTCTCTTAGAGTCTGGTCTGGTGCTTATTTTATTGGTTTCTTTCTTTTTTTTTTTTTTTGCTGAACCACGAAGTAAATGGAAATGTAAACAAACCAACCATGAAGCAGTGATGGGGTACAGACAAAACAACTTAAATATACACACATATATATATGCATACGCACACACAGATATAAACACACACACCGACACACACATGTGCACACACACACACACACACCTGCATGCATACACATACACCTATACACACACATTAACCCACATGCATGCACACACAGACACACAAGTATGGATGTGTTCAGTGCATGCCAAATTATTCCATTCAGATTTTGGTTCTTATTGTTAACCGTATTAACCTCACCACCTTTGTCTATTCACATGGGGTCCCTTCCTTCACATGGGGTCCTGCAAACTCAGATGTGGGCTACAATGTAAAATAAGAACACATCAATAGTGAGAGAACAAAGAACATGGGTTAACACATGATTCTCATTTATTTCATTGTCTATTTCATCATTTTTTTTTCCACTACTTGGTAACACATGCTATCCTTATGAGGTGCAGGTATGGATTGCATCTATTATGTGACATCACGTGTGGCAGAAAACTGAGATAGATGTAACAAAAGAAATAAAGGCACACAAAGTTCAGGCTCTCTCTCTCGTTCTCTCTCTCCCTCTCTCAGTATATATATATATATATATATATATACTAGCAGCTAAGCCCGGTTTCACCCGGTTTCACCCGGTTGGTTTGGATCATGTGCCTGTAAAACCTGCTCTGTGTAAGTATTTGACTTGTTTGGGCATGCTTACATAAAAGACAATTTTAGTATGACTTTTTTCTGTCAAAACTCTAAAAATAACAACAAAAAAACACCAATAGCAACAAAAAAATTCAACCAACATTCAACCAAATCAAAAAATAAACCCAAATACTAAGCGAACAAAGATGAACCATCCCACTTCCATTGCGGACGTGTGTATGCGTGCACATGCACACACACACACACACTCACACACACACATACACAAACACACACACACACACCCACGCATACATTCACATACCCCCCTTTTACACACACACACACACACACATATTCACACAGAGTTGAAACGCTCATCCCTTCCTTCCTTATTCGTCAATGCATCCCTTCCTTTTTCATTCATAAACACTAGAGTATTATAGTAAATTATCTCAGTAACCATAGGAGCTATGAAAATAATACAAAGCCCAGCATCACCACTGGATCATTCTATGCATCTGTGTAATTTTTCGTGCAATTCCACCCGGCCATTTGACCATGAATCCCAAGACAAGAAAGGATATGTATAGATATATATATAGTCAGTTGAGGATACAGTGTCCTCTTTAGGGTTTATAAAATACAGAGATCAACTGGTGTTATCAATGATATATTGGGAGAATTCTCTCAATATATAAGGATAAACAGTCTAATATACAATTATTACTATGTGAAAATGGAGAAAAAAATATTCTGAATACTTACCTTATTCGTATCACAATATGAACAAAGCAAATAGTTTAATACAAATAAAATTTAAATGAACACAGGAGTGGCTGTGTGGTAAGTAGCTTTCTCACCAACCACATGGTTCTGGGTTCAGTCCCACTGCATGGCACCTTAGGCAAGTGTCTTCTACTATAGTCTCGGGCCGACCAAAGCCTTGTGAGTGGATTTGGTAGACGGAAACTGAAAGAAGCCTGTCGTATATATGTGTATATATATATATATATATATGTATGTGTGTATATATGTATGTGTGTATATGTTTGTGTGTCTGTGTTTGTCCTCCCAACTTCGCTTGGTTCAGCAAAAGATATTGATAGAATAAGTACTAGGCTTCCAAAGAATAAGTCCTGGGCTCGATTTGCTCGACTAAAGGCAGTGCTTCAGCATGGCCGCAGTCAAATGACTGAAACAGGTGAAGGAGTAAAGGAGTATACATTAATGTAAGATAAAATAAAATATATTCACACTCAATATATATATTATTGCAAGCTACAAGCAAGGAAGAGAGCTCTCAACTTTTCTAGCTCAGAGAATACCAGAGCATGTGTTGGTTTGTTTATGTTCCAATAACTTAGCAGTTTGGCAAATATATACAAAAAAGTGTATGACCACAGGATTGCACCTAGAAAGTTCCCCTCCGAGGTACAAGTCCGGGCAAGGTTGTTTATGGAAGAGCAGCAATTGCCCATGCATACCAGTCTCCCCTTCGATGTTATATGAGGGAAAGGCAATCACCAATACAGCCAGGTACCTGTGATGCTGCAACTCATTTCTACAGCTGAGCGAACTGGGGCAATGTGAAATAAAGTGTGTTGCTCCAGAACGCAACACACAGCCCAGTCCTGGAATCAAACTCACTAAGCTCAAGATCATGAGCTCAATGCTCTAACCACTAAGCTATGCACCTATAAATGCACCTGGCAAATATAGGCTGATAGAATAAGTACAGGAGTACATGGATTAAAAATATTAAGGACAAGTACTAAGGTCAATTGGTTCATTGAAATCCTTAAATGCTATGCTCCAGCATAGCCACTGTCCAGTGACTGAAACAAACAAAAGATATATTCTTTTACTTGTTTCAGTCATTTAACTGTGGCCATGCTGGAGCACTGCCTTTAGTCAAACAAATCAACTCTAGGATTTATTCTTTGTAAGCCTAGTACTTATTCTATCCATCCCTTTTGCCAAGCCACTAAGTTACAGGGACGTAAACACACCAGCATTGGTTGTCAAGCGATGGTGATGGTGGCGGGGACAAGCACAGAAACACACACACACACATGCACACACACACACATGTACACACACACACGTACACAAATATACGTCTACCAAATCCACTCACAAAGCTTTGGTCAGCCTGAGGCTATAATAGAAGACACTTTTCCAATGTACCATGCTGTAGGACTGAACCCAGAACCATGTGGTTGGGAAGCAAGCTTCTTACCACACAGCTGAACCTGTGCCTATATATCTATATATATCTTTCCTCTATCTTATACCTTTATCTAAAGGCGGTGCTCCAGCATGGTCGCAGTCAATGGCTGAAACAAGTAAAATAACAAACGAATAAAAGAATACACACACACACACACACACATGTATTGGGTCATCCCATAAATAATGCAGTTTTTTTATACTTCTTTTATTTTCCAAAATTGAGCCCTTTTTTAATCTAAAATATACTCTCCTTTATTTTCTACAATGCTCTTATATCTGTCTGGTAAACTTACAAGGCCCCCCATCCAAAATTCACTTGTCCATGATGAAAAATGCTCCTCGAGTACTGTTCTGACCTCATCTACAGAATTCATATTTTTCCTGTCCAAATGATTTTGAAGACTGCAGAATAAATAATAATCAGATGGAGCAATGACCAGCAAATATGGTGGGTGAGGCATCGTTTCCCATTCAAACTGCTCCAGCCTTTGGAATGTCATCCTCACTGTATGTGGCCAAGCATTATCCTGTTGGAAGAAAACCTTTTTGTCTTGAAACCAAAGATGGCTTAATCTGTTCAAGCTGCTCGCAGTAGATCTCTGTTGTTATTGCTTGGTTTGGGTTTAAATGTTCAAAGTGGACTAAACCTTTCATATCCCACCAAACAGATAACAACACCTCACGTGGGTGAAGACCTTCTTTAGCTTGGGATGCTGGTGTTTCTCCTTTCCCTACCCACTGTCCTTGGTGCTTGACATTTTTATAGAGAACCCATTTCTCATCACCAGTCACTATTTGGTCCCCCAAAAAAGGTTCATTCGTGAGATGTGACATCAAAGAAGAGCACACATTCACTCTCTGCACACGATTAGACTTGGAGAGTTTGTGAGGAACCCATTGACCCAATTTGTTGACTTTTCCAATGGCATGCAGGTGTCGATGAATGGTTGAATGACCAAATACAAGCTTCTCTGCTAATTCCTCAACAGTTGCAATGAGATTTTTCTCCACCAGAGTGTGCATCGAGCTCTACAGATCTTCCAGGATGAGGGTCATCTTCTAGTCTCCACTTTTTGGCTCAGAATTTCTGGAACTACCGTTGACATTGACTTATTCTTATTGTCTGATCCCATATACTGCCTTAATATTCCTCGCACTTTCTGTTGCATTGTTGCCTTTATTGAACTCATAAAGCAAAATATGCCAAATATGCTCCTTTGTCACTACTATCATAGCTTTGAAAAAATGACTGCTAAAATCGAACTGCACTCTTCAAAACTTGCACTAAGAATAAGTACACTGTAAAATTACTACCCGCTTTTATAACAAATTGATGCAGATAGTTTATCCCATCCTACTCTGACTTTTAGTTCATGCAATTGAAAAAACACATTAATTATGGATTGGCTTGGTGTGCTGAAAAGTTCCTGGCTTTGAGTAAAAGAAAATACCGGAGGATAAGTTAATTATGATTTTATGGAACATATTCCTCTCCCAAATTCACACATTTATTGCAGCGGTACTTCAGTTTGTCTAAGCCCTGTAAAAGGACTGGGAAGATTGGGCCGCCAACCAGGCTTTTCATGATATCCTTAAAGCCAGGAACTTTTCAGCACCACCTCATATTATTGCCCATTGAAAATGGAAGATAACAGAGGGAAGGCAAGTTTAGATCTCAAACTAGTGATGTATTTAAGAATTGGAATTTGCTCTTGTTCTTTACCTCTTCTTTAAGCATACCATACAATACGATGGGGTGGAAGGAAGAGGAGGAGAGAGTGAAGGGGAGAAGAGATAGAAGTGTCATAATTAGGGAGGAAGGGTGAAAGTGGGGAAAGAGAAAAGTGTGACAGTTGGAGAGAAAGTGAGAGAAAAGGAGGGGAAGAGAAAAAAATGAGTGAGAGCTGAGGTGAAAGAATGAGTGAAAGTAAAGGAGAGAGGAGAGGACAAGAAAGAGAATGTGTAACAATAGGGGGGAAGTGAGAGGGCGAGAGAGAGAGAGAGAGTGTGTGTGTGTGTGTGTGTGTGTGTGTGTGTGTGTGTGAAATAAATACATAGGTAAAGAATCTAAGAATCTGATAAAGAGCTGAGGATTAAATGGTCTGAAACAACTTGAGTCAAGTTGCTTAAGAAAAGTAAAAAATTCACCCTTTTCCTCATTCTTTCTTTCTTTCTTTCTTTCTGTCTTATCTCATACAACATCGAAAAACCAGTTGAATGAGATTGTCATTGCGTCAACATTTTGGAAAAGGTTAGATTCATTAAAGTATAAATTAAAAATAAATAAATTATTATCTATAAGTATATTATATATGATTTTCATATATATATATATATATATATATATATATATATATATACTTATATATATGTGTGTTTGTGTGTAAAAATGTATGTATATGAATAAAAAAATTACAAAAATTCCAAGAAAATAGTTAAAAGAAATTTAAATTCACCAAAATAAAATAAACACAAAATTCTTTTAAAATGTAATGGAATTTCTCAAAATGATAACTCGCACAATTGAAATTATTTTCAGTTTATATCCTTAATTTTGCTCACTTCCCATAATTATTATGTTCTCTCTCTTTACTTTTTAATACATGTATATATATAAATATGTATATATTTATATGTATGTTGATATATATGATATATATTTTATTTATATATATATTATTTCCTAAATCAGTTCTTTATATAAATAATTATATAACATTGATTCATTGTTTTTGTGCCTTAGTTGAATGCTCAATGTTGTTTTATCTTGGTGTTTTTGCATTGTTGTTCATTCACTTTTAATGCAAGTTACTGTTGCTTTTTATAGTGTTTCTTGTTCTTTTTTGTTAATTTTGCTCTTTTCCATTTTCTTGATTTCTTTTTTCATTTCAAATCATATGCAAATAAATGTGTGTGCGTGAGTGTGAATGTATGTGTGTGTGTATATATAAGTGTATGTATGTGTGTGTGTGTATATATAAGTGTATGTATGTATGTATATATATATATATATATATACATACAGCGAGTGAGGGAGAGATAGATACATAAATAGATAAATGGATGGATGGATAAATACATATTTATTAATATATCATACATGTACATACATGCACACATACACACACATACGTGTATACATATATAAACAGTGTATGCATGCATGTATGTATGTATGTATGTTGTAGGTATGTTACATATATTTGTTATATACATGACTATAATTCAAGTTGATTGAAACAGACATGTATGTATGTTTTTACTGGGCGTTGCACATCAAGTATGTATATTATACCATAATCATAACTTTGTTCTTAATATTTCTTAAAAAAATTTTTTTCCAAAGATTCATAATATTTTGTTACTTTCAGATAGTGAAGTAAAAACACACACACATACACACACACACAAAAAAAAGCATCAACAACATGACCATTATTATCTATAACAACAAGAGGACAACTATGACAATCATAATGATGATGACAACGATGATACTGTTACTGATGATGATGATGAATGAAAAAAATCATTGAAAATAAAACATTTTATTGAATTCTTAACATATATTTATTAACGTATATATTTATACAATACAATTTCCTTTTTTCATAGCTATTTTGTTTCTTTGCTTGTTTATTTATTTATTCATTTATTTTTCTTTTTTGGAAATAATAGTTAAATGACTACAAAAATGGAAAAAGCAAAAGAATATATAAACATATATAAAACAGGAATTACGCAAAAATTTGACATAAAAATAAAAGCCAATGTAATAGTCATATTTATGCATTTATTAGCATATGTATTTATCTATCAGTCTACCTCTGTATTCATTTATCTACTTATCCTTCCGATCTGGTGATCTATCAATCTTTTTCTCTATTTATTTATGTCTAACTGTTCACCTGTCTATCCATCTGTTATCTATTTATGTTTATGGATACTTACTTTTTTTAATGTTTTTGCTACGTTAAGCACATAGAAGCATGTATATTCTTATACACACACACACAGACACACACACACAATCACATGCACACACACACACACACACACACACATAAACACATGCACACACACACACATTTGCACATGTGTGCATATAATATATATATACATACATACACACATACACATATATGTATGTACAAGACATATATATATATATATATATATATATATATATATATATACACATATATATATATATACATGTATATATATGAATACATATATATATGTATATATACATACACACACACATACACACATATATGTACATAAATATATATATTGTTTAGTAGTTTCACCCTTTATCTATCTACATATTTATCTGTCTATCTGTCTGTCTGTCTGTCTGTCTGTCTGTCTATCTATCTATCTATCTATCTATCTATCTATCCGTCTATCTATCTATCTATCTATCTATCCGTCTATCTATCTATCTATCTATCTATCTATCTATATATATATATATTTATCTATTTATCAATCTATCTGTGTATCTATTTATCTGTCTATCTATCTATTTGTATAGCGTTCTACCTGTGTATACTTCTATATGTGAATATGGAATAAGAAATTTAAAAAATAAAATAAAAACGATTTTTTTTCATGCTCCACATAAAATATTTTTGTTTATTCTTCCCAATTTATTTCATTTATTTTTATTTTTGCAAGTATTGGGAAAAAATAATAATGTTTAGTTATCACCAAATTTGACTACAAATAATACAAAGTGTTAAAAGAAAAGAAAAAAAACTGCAAAAAGTGACAAAAATAACAAAAAACATAATATTAATTCAGTAAAAGCATGATATTATAGGTATTTTGTGATATTCACTTATGAAATGTTTTTCTCGTGCAAAATTGGTACAATATGGATGTGTGTGAGTATATGATTGTGTGCGTATATATATGTATGTATGTATAAATATATATATGCATGTATGAATAGATGTATTTATGTAAGTCTATCTATCCACCGATCTATTTATCTATCTATCTATCTATATGTGTGTGAGTGTGTGTGCATATATATATATATATATATCCATGCACACACATATACATACATTTATATCTATATATATATATATATATATATATATATATACATATGCACAAATACACACATATATACACATATACACATACACACATACATACACATTATTGGGAAAATTGAAGTTATATGTTTAAAAAGACAATTTTTTTTACATTCATACTTACTACAACAATATATAAAATATCCAAAATTGGTATATTAGGTAATCATTTATTCAATCAATTGATTTTTTTTTATATTTATCTTTCTATATTCCATTTTTATTCATGTAATTTTCTACAAATTCTTACCAAATGTTTCGAGTTATTTTGATTTTCACTTTCTTTTCTCGTATTCTTTATCAATAATTTTCTTGTG
>NC_142931.1:112305659-112315659 GCF_046866305.1 Octopus bimaculoides
ATAATATATAAATATCTATATATTTATACTGAAATATTCATCGTATGAAAATCTTCTGTCTTTGCTTTCTGTTTTCATGTATACATCTACCATAATAATACTCATGGAATATTTCTCCGTCACAACATATGAACAAGAAAGGAAGAGGTGGTCTACTGATGGAAGAGGGATGGGGGAAAGTCAACAGTGAAACAAAAATCAAACAGTGTGTGAATATATGTGTGAATATATGTATGTATGTGTGTGCATGTAAAAGGGAGGTATGTGAATGTTTGTGTGTGTGTATTTGTGTTTGTATATGTTTATTTGGAAAGATACATAGAAAATAGAATTACAGACATGCGTGCATTTACCCATATATATATATATATATATATATATATAAACAGGCACACTTAAAAAGGAAAGAAGCGTGCTGTGACAAAGTATAGAAAACGACGTTCACTACAGACTGGGCTACTCATATTTTACATGGGTGGATAGAGGAGGCTGGAATAGAGCTCAAAGAGTTAGTTATAGTGAGGATGTGGTATATACCATCATGTTAACATACTCAAGAAATATATAAAAGAGAACATAGATACAGAAAGAAAAATAGCTTTTTCAAAAGTGAAAATGAAGTTGATTTTCACAGATATTATTGTAAAAATATTGGACAACATGTACAAGAATGGCTGTGGTTGGGAAGCTCATTTTGCAGGTAAGTGGTTCATAGTTCAATCCCAATACTTGGCACTTCAGACAAGTGTCTTCTAGTATAGCATTAAAGCAATGATATATATATATATATATATATATATATATATATATACACACATACATGCATACACACACACACATACAAATAGCTGTAAACCTACTTTTGGGCCATCCTGTATATATACGCACACACACACACACACACACACACACACACACACACACACACACATATATATACACCATCTGCCCTCGTCTGTTGTTGTTTTTTTTCGTAAATTCTCCCATATATATATATATATATATATATATACATATATATATATATATAAAAGAAGGGATAAGAGACTGAGACCTTTGGTAATATGCCATGCTTGAGAAGACTTGGCAAGCTAACTTTGTGGCTGATGCCATCGTCACATAACTGGCACCTATACCGGTAGCATGTAAAAAGCACCCATTACACCCTTGGGGAGATTGGTCTTAAGAAGGGCATCTAGCTGTAGTAACCATGCAAAATCAGATTGGAAACTGGTGCAGCACCCCAACTTACCAGTTTTTAGTCAGACCATCTAACCCATGCCAGCATGGAAAGCAGACACTAAACGATGATGATATATGTATATATAAATATACATGTACATATATATGCTCATGTTCTTTTCTGCTGAAGAGCATAGGCTCAAAACATAAAAGACTTTCTCACCTTCCTGAGTGTCAAACTAATACACCTGCTTGTTATTTATATACCTGTCTTCATCTTTTGTTTTTCTGCAAATTTCAACTATATATATATGTATATATGTGTGTGTGTGTGTGTTTTTGTGTGTACGCGTGTTTGTGTTTCTATTTGTACCTCAGCCATTGCTTGACAACCAGTCTTGGTTTATTTACATCCCCGTAAGTTAGCAGCTTAGCGAAAGAGAGAAAATAAAATGGGTACAGGGCTTGACTCGTTCAACTAACTCCTTCAAGGTCGTGCCCCAGCATGGTCACTATCCAATAACTGAAACAAGAAGCAGATAAAAGTTAACGGTAGCAGTCCAGGCTATGGAACGTCAAATGTCATATCCGATGTCAAAGAAGAAGCAATAAAGAAGAGCATTGTGTGCAACAGTCCAAGAATTAATTTCTTCTGGTCTGTTACAAGAAGTGAAATCATCACACATATCATTACGTATTGATCATGAGACATTCATTTTGCATTCATAAATAAAATTGAAGAAAGATGATTCATAACAACATTACCCATGTTGCCTCCTGCCCTACTCCTGCCCAAGAAAAGAATTAGTCTGGGATGTGTTTGGAATGACAGTGTTCAAATGATATCTAGGAAAAAAATATTATAAATAAAATTAAAAAAATAAAAAATATATAAAAAACAAAAAAAAAATCAATCTTTCTGCTGAAATCAGCAAAGATAATCATTCATTGATGGATTGGGTATCAATTGAAATAGAAAACTCAGACATCATAATATTTGATATTCAAATGAGATAAAGATAAAAAAAAAACATATTAAAACAAGATTAGAAAATGTAGAATAGATGTAGCAGAGCCAATGGAATCTGTTTCATTCTGCTTTTCTATAGTACTATGAAGAAATTAGTGAGATATGAAACTCTGAAACAATTATTATTATTATTATTATCATTATTATTATTATTATTATTATTATTATTATTATTATTATTATTATTAATAAGGTAACAATCTGACAGTATCATTAGCATGCTGGACAAGATGCTTAGCAGTATTGTGTCTACCTTTTTTACAGTCTGTTTTCAAATTCCACTGAGGTCGACTTTGCCGTAATCCTCTCAGGATCGATGAAATAAATACCAGATATGTACTAGGGTCAATATAATCAACTAGTCTTCTCCTCCAAAATTTCAGGCCTTGTGCCTTTAGTAGAAAAGATTATCATTATTATTGTTGTTATTATTGTTATTATTATTATAATTATAATAATAATAATAATAATAATTATTATTATTATTATTATTAAGGCAGTAAGCTGGTAGAATATTAGCATACCAGACAAAAATGTATAGTGGCATTCCTTCCAGCTTTGCATTCTGAGATCAAATTGTAGTGGGTCAACTTTGCTTTTCATCCTTTCAAAGTCGATCGAATAAGTACCAGTCAAGAGCTGGGGTTGGGGTGGGGGTGTCAAAGTAAATCCCCCACCACCTGCTAAAATTTCAGGTCTAGTAACCATAAAAGAAAGAATTATTACTGTTGTTATTATTATTACTATTACAATTATTATTATTGAGGCAGAAGGGGTGGTGAGCTGGTAGAATCAGTAGCGTGCCAGGCGAAATGCTTAGTGGTATTTCGTCTGTCGTTACGTTCTGAGTTCAAATTCTGCCAAGGTCGACTTTGCTTTTCTTTCTTTCAGCGTCGATAAATTAAGTATCAGTGAAACACTGGGGTCGATGTTATCGACTCATTCCCTCCCACAAAATGGCTGCTCTAGTGGTAAAGTTTGAATTCATTATTGAGGCAGAGAGCGAACAGAATTGTTAGCACTTCAGGCAAAATTCTTAGTGGCATTTCATCAGTCTTCACATTCTGAGTTCAAATTCCACAGAGAACAACTTTGTCATCTTTTTGGGCTTGAAAGCATAAGTACCAGTTGAGCACTGGGGTCAATGTTATCTACTTGCCCCCTCCCGCATATTTTGTTTGGTGTATATTTTTTAAACTCTAGAATTATCCCTAACACTTTAGAGAGTTACATTTGGAATAATTATCCCTTTTTCATTACAAAATGGAATGGTGCTACTGTTTCTGATCTTTAGGGGCTGGGTTGTCTGCACACTTGTTTTTAGAACTTGGCACAATGTGATTTCCTCCATCATTCTTGGTACTGTGATGGATGGTGCTCTAAAAACAAGAATTTGTTGTTATTGTTACTGCTTCAGCTGGTCTCCCTTGCTTTAACTTTCTCATATTTAGATTTGTCTCTCTAGCTTTTCAGGGCAAAAGGCTATGAGAGGTTCTTAATGCAACATAAGTAGCAACTAACCATCAATTTAAGGCCCTTTGTCACAGAAACCTCGACTGCACACAGTTCCAGTATGGTATTTTGAACTTCAGTGTAATTAGAACATGCAAATCTGATTACATGTCACATTTTGTTATCCCTACTTTAACCTACCCATCGATATTGCAATACAAAAGTGAAAATGAACCATGGGTCTACCTCACTTCCAATGACCCTTATGATCAGATTTGTGCCCCAGTATGTTGGGACAAAAGTGCATCTAACAATTTCAACCAGTATTTTGTCTCCAGTCTTAAAAGGGAAGCAGACAATATCAAAATTTTTCGTTCTTTTTGCCAAGAGAATTTCTCTTCAGATATCCTGGAGGGCCTGTTGTAATTGCCTTTTTAATAATCATTCTAAATCTGCTCCATCCTTTCTAAAGCAAAGACATAAAATTGTATTCTTTTTTCTCTTTTGGATTAGATCCTTATAGGAAAGAACTACTGTCTGGTTTTAAGAAAATTGCCCAACTGCTTCTCTTTTCTTTGGGTAAAGTGGTAAATGAAAATATCTTGTCTGTATTTCAAATAAGATATGGCTAACATTAACACAGCAACTTCATAAAAAATTTGAAATTCTTGTATGATTTTTCGTTGGGTTTGTTGTTATGATTATCTTAAAACTTATTTGTTATACTGTTTGAAATATTTTTATGTTAATTTTTCTTGATAATGTTCATTCTTTTTTCTTTATGTTTATTTGGTTGTGTACTTTGATTTTACAATAGCCTAATTTGCTATTACAATATTTTGTACTGTGTTTATGTCTGGTAGTCATTTTGAATATGACAATGCAGACTTCAAAACAATGTCTGGGAAAAATATCCATTTTTGTCTACTCCACCTGGGGGAGTCAGAAACAAGGCTTCTTCTGATGATTATAATCTTTTCTAGTGGGTATTCCACACAAAATTTGCTGGAGCACCACATTGAAAAATGTTGAGTCAATTGAATTAACCCCAGTACTTTTGTTTTAAAGAATGGTACTTATTTTATCAGTCTCTTTTGCCAAACTGCTAAGTTACAGGTTTGTAAACACACCTACTCTGGTTGTCAAGTGGTGGAGGAGGACAAACACACACACACACACACATGTGTACAATAGGTTTCTTTCACTTACCATCTACCAAATCCACTCACAAAGCTTTGGTTTGCCTGAGGTGGTTGTAGAAGATACTTGACAACTGATGTTGGTGTGTTTACGTCCCTGTAAATTAGCGGTTCAGCAAAAGGGACCAATAAAATAAGTACTAGGTTTACAAAGAATAAGTCCTGGGATCCATTTATTTGAGTAAAGGTGGCACTCCAGCATGGCCACAGTCAAAATGGCTAAAACAGGTAAAAGAATAAAAGAATATATATGGATCCTCCCACACCAATTCACATGCATGTTTCATATATATATATGTGTGTGTCTGTGTACACACTCATACACAAACATACATGTACATACATATATATATATGCATATTTATACATATATATACATATATACATATATGCATATTTACAGTAAGCGCATCTATAGATATGTGCCTTAATAACTATGTGAGTGTATATATGAATATAAGTATGTGCACACACACACACACACACACATACATACACACATATATAATGTCTATGTATGTATGTGTGTATGTATGTATGTATACATACATACACACACACACACACACATATATATATATGCACATACATACATAAACAGACAGTTTTTAAGCTACATGGCTACAGATGCACAAACAATGAAATATATACATCCAAACATTGATGCCTATGTGGCTACTTACAAAAAAAAAAACATCTAAAAACAAAGTAAAATGACCGTTATTTACTCCTCCAGACATTCAGAAACACCACTCCCCTATATATATCATATATATATATATATATATATATATATATAGTGTGTTTGTGTGTGTGTGTATTGATTTGTATATCTCTGTGTATTCTATATACACTTACAGATGTGTGCACATACACACACAGATATCTATGCATGTGGGTATGTGTATATAGATGTGTGTATATGAAGACATACATATATATCTCAGTGTATTCTACACTTATAGATGTGTGCACACACACATAGATATCTATGCATGTGTGTATGTGTATATGAATGTGTATATATGAAGACATACATATATATAGCTGCATGCACACACACACACACACACACATACACACACACACACATACATACATGCAGGTATGTATGTGTATAAGGATGTGTGTATATGAAGACATACATACATATATATATATATATATATATATATATATATATATATATATATATATATATACACACACACACACACACATATGTTTGTATGTATATATCTATGTATCTATGTTTCTATGTACATATTAGCGGTATAATTCATAGGCTGTTTATATATCCATAGATTTATAGTTATAAATGAGACATTAATAGACACAAATCATTTATTCTTACCTCGAAATCTTGAATTTCTACAATGTGTAATATATAAAAGTCAAAATCACAATTATATCAAAAATACTTAAAACCAAATAAGAAAAAAAAAATACAGAAAGCTAAACAGTAACAACAATAACAAGAACAATATAACATTTAGAACTTGAGAATAAAAATAAAAATTGGAACAAAAATATATAGCAAAATAATAATAAAATCAATCATAAAAAAACTGTATTTCTTTCTGATATTAACTTTATTACTATTTACTTATATATTATGACTTACATTTCATGATATGCTATGTAGAGAAATAAATGGTGTCAGATGAACGTACACTGTACATATATATATATATATATTCTTTTATTCTTTTACTTGATTCAGTCTTTCTGGCTGCATCCATGTTGGAGCACCACCTGGAAGTGTTTTAGTCGAACAAATTGATCCCAGGACTTATTTCTTTAAGCCTAGTACTTATCTTATTGGTCGCTTTAGCTGAACTGCCAAGTTACGGGGGATGTAAACACATTAACACCGTTTGTCAAGTAGTGACCGGTGGAGGGGGAACAAACACAAACACAGATATATGCATATGTATATATAAATATACACTCTCAGAGTGGTTGGCGTTAGGAAGGGCATCCAGCTGTAGAAACTCTGCCAAATCAGATTGGAGCCTTGTGTAGCCATCTGGATCACCAGTCCTCAGTCATATCGTCCAACCCATGCTAGCATGGAAAGCAGACGTTAAACGGTGATGATGATGATGATGATGATGATGATGATGATGATGGTCTTCTTTTAGTTTCCGTCTACCAAATCCACTGACAATGCTTTGGTCGACCCAAGGCTATGGTAGAAGACATTCACTTAACGTGTCACTCAGTGAAACTGAACCTCGGACCATGTGCCTGGGAAGCAAGCTCCTTACCACTCAGCCATGCCTGCATACATGCATTCATACATACATAAATGCATACACGCACAAACATATATACATATATATATACATACATATATACATCCATATACACACACACACACGTATGCACACTTACACACACACACACACACACACACACATGTACATATGTATATGTTTATGTGTATGTAATTGAATATTCTATTGGTTTCAGTGATTAATATTCTAGTTCTTTGGTCAAAGATGTCTACTCATTGTATTATTATAACATGACTAAGAATTATATTTCTTTGGCCCACTCAACTTCCTACTCAATGAATTATAATGCGACTGAGAATTGTAATTATTTGATAAATACCTCTTCTTACACATTGAGTTATAAACGTGACAGTATTATGTTTCTTTGATCAATTTCCTAGCCTACTAAGGTGGCAAGCTTGCAGAAACGTTAGCATGCCAGGTGAAATTCTTAGTGGTATTTCGTCTGTCTTTACGTTGTTAGTTCAAATCACGCCAAGGTCGACTTTGCCTTTCATCTTTTCGGGGTTGATTAAATAAGTACCAGTTATGCAATGGGGTCGATATAATCGACTTAATCCATTTTTCTGTCCTTGTTTGTCCCCTCTGTGTGTAGCCCCTTGTGGGCAGTAAAGAAATAAGAAACATTAGTATGCTGGGCGAAATTCTTAACAGTATTTTGTCTGTCTTTACATTGTTAGTTCAAATCCTTCCAAGGTTGACTTTGCCTTTCATCCTTTCGGGGTTGATAAATTAAGTATCAGCTTCGTACTGGGGTCAGGGTAATCGACTAGCCCCCTCCCCTAAATTTTCAGGCCTTGTGCCTAGACTAGAAAAGACAGAAGCTGCTGGATACTGTGGTGAATCTCTGGCTTGAGAGGGGTTGCTGCTAGAATGCCATATGTGTGGCAGCAGGATTCAGCTTTTTTGCCATTCCTCTAGGGAAAGTCAGAAGTGGTTGTCAAAGAATTTCTGCAACTTAATAAGCTTCAGTTTCTGGTTTTCTAACTCCTCCAATTATAATCCCGTGGATTACTATGTGTGTGTGGGGGAGGCATGGTTTAAAACGACAACAACAGCTCTGCTTGCAGCACCAAGACTGAGCAGGTGGACAAGATCAGAAAGGTGTTTAACACTTTAGCATTCAGATTACTCAATTAATATAATGCTTATTCATTCACATTGTTTTGAATTGATCTTGCATCCTTTTGCCTCTTCAAGATTTTGATGATGCTAGTATTTAGGTTTAGAATGACATTGTAGGGTAGGTGTTAGAGGCCAAACCCCGTTTGTTTGGACATAAAATAGAATACTATTCGGGCCAGATATGGCTTGTTTAACCCTTTAGTGTTCAGAATATTCTATCAAACTTATTGATTCTCATTGTTTGGAATTAATCATGCATTATCTCATATCTTTGAGATTTTGATGATGTGATTGTTTAATGTAGAATAACATTGTAGGATAAGTGTGAGAGTTTGGATCTGATCAGTTTGAACATAAAACAGATTGAATATTTTGACTGTATATGGCCAGTTTAAATGCTAAAGGGTTAAAGATAATCCCTGGGACACAGTGAGAAATGCATGTGCCGACTGTGGAGGAAGCTGAGGTGGCTACTTTGAATAAACTGCTATCTCCTAGCCATAATCAACTTGATAGATTATAATGCATTTTCTTTTCTTTTTATGCAAACTGTCAAATTTGGCCCAAATACCCTGTGTGCATGTGTGTGTGAGCATGTGAAACAGGAGTTTTGACTGCTGAGGACATGTGTAAGCTTGCAAGAAATGAAGCTAGTATGCTCTACTGGATGTGTAATGTCAGTGCGCATACACAACAGAGTGTAAATGCCCTGAGAGAAAAGTTGGACATAAGAAGCATCAGATATGGTTGTGCAAGAGATGGCTGTACTGGTGTGGTCTTGTCTTATATATGGATGAGGACAGCTGTGTGAAAATAGTGTCACACCCTAAAAGTGGAGGGAATATGTGGAAGAGGGAGACCCATGGAAATGGGATATGAGGTGGTGAAGCATGACCTTTGAATGTTGGGCCTCATGGAGGCAATGACAAGCAATCAGGGCTTTTGGAGATACACTGTGCTTGAGAAAACCCAGCAAGCCAAGTGAGACTGTAGCTATGGCCTATGCCAGTGTTGCATAACTAGCCCATTTAAGAGTACCCTTCCATCATTGGGCAATATGCTGTGCTTGAGAAGACCTGTTGATCAAGTGAAATCATTGTCATGGCCAATGCCCATATACTGCCTGACTGGCCCCCATACCAGTGGTGCATAGAAAGCAACATCCGAGCATGGTCGTAGCCAGTGCCACTTGACTGGCTCCTGTGCTGGTGCCACACAAAAAGCATCCACTACACTCTTGGAGTGGTTGGTGTTAGGAAGAGCATTCAGCTGTAAAAACCTTGCCAGATCAGATTGGAGCCTGGATGATGTATATATAGGTCTATATATGTATATATATATATATTCAGGATTAAATAAAAGATGACAAATGGAAAACATGACATACCTGTGTGTGTATATATATATATATATATATATATATAATTATAAAAAAACTTGTAGTAAATTAACATACAGACATACACTAAATACACAGATGAATGGAAAACACATACACGTACACACACACACACAAATGAGCACATAAATGCAAAACAAGGTAGAAAAATTAGAACTCAAATACCAAAGGCAGAGTAATATGCGTTTTTATTAAAGCAGTAAAAACGTCACAAATAGTGCTACTCAGAGTTTCACAACTGTTTGATGAATGGGAACGTGAAACTCTGAGCATTAGTTTTTGTGATGTTTTTACAGCTTTAATAAGAAAGTGT
>NC_142931.1:112318159-112320659 GCF_046866305.1 Octopus bimaculoides
ACCAGCTTGTAGGTCAGCTTTGAATCAAAGTGTATGAAAGATCAGTGTCAATAAAAAGAATGTTAGACACCCTTGAAAAAAGCTCAGTGTAGTTAAGGGCAAAGAGAAAATATAGATGGAGTGGAAAAGTAATACTGCAAGCCAAAAAACATGGTAGGAGGGAAAGCCAGTTTGAAATAAATTCACAGTGCATGGTCACGTGATGGTCTTCATGGCTAACTGATATGCATCACACTCAAGAGAAATAAGACACTCTTAGATGTTTCAAGTTCAATTCTCACTAAAAGTGACATTTCTCAACGAATTTCAGGCATTTTAACGATGATGATGATGATGAAGATGACGGTGGACAGGATGAGGATGATCATGATAATGATGATGATAATGTTGCTGTTGATGATGGCAACAGCAAAGATGGTAATGGCAAAGATGATGATGAGGATGATTATGATGATGACAATAATGATGATGAGATTGATGATGATGACGATGATGATGATAACCATGATGATTGCAATAATAATGATGATGATGATGGCGATGAAGACAACGTTGACGACGACAATGAGGATGATGATGACGATAATGATGATGATGCAATGATAATAATGGTGGTGTTGATGAAAATGATGATGATAATACTGCTGTTGATGATGGTGACAATGCTAATAACAATGACAGTAATAATGAAAATTATAATTATGATAACGATGACTATGTTGATGAGGTCAACGATGATGATTCTATTGGTTAAAGGATACTTTGCATTGCAATGTTTGTGTTGTTTTTCTTTTTGTCCATGCTGATGTTGTTGGCACTCCGACGCTTACGACAATGAGGGTTCCGGTTGATCCGATCAATGGAACAGCCTGCTCGTGAAATTAACGTGCAAGTGGCTGAGCACTCCACAGACACGTGTACCCTTAACGTAGTTCTCGGGGATATTCAGCATGACACAGTGTGACAAGGCTGGCCCTTTGAATTACAGGTACAACAGAAACAGGAAGTAAGAGTGAGAGAAAGTTGTGGTGAAAGAGTACAGCAGGGTTTGCCACCATCCCCTGCCAGATCTTTGTGGAGCTTTAGGTGTTTTCGCTCAATAAACACTCACAACGCCCGGTCTGGGAATCGAAACTGCGATCCTATGACCGTGAGTCCGCTGCCCTAACCACTGGACCATTGCGCCTCCACTGTCCATGCTGTAAACTAACGTGAAATCTTTCTTTTTCGATGTTGCTATTTTTAATCGTGTAGTTCCTTCTCATTGATAATCGTCACGTTTATCTTTCTTATTCATTGAGACAGAGTCCAACAATATTTTAAATCAATTAACACAACATAAAAAAATAAATAACTGAATTAAAAAGAAAATTTTTTCTTACGTTTGTTTTTTGATTTCTTTACCAAGAGTGTCAAACCCATGTTAACTCCTTTGTTTTTTATCATACATACCTTGATTTTTATTATTTTTTTTTATACACCAAAAAAAATTCAACCAAAATTTTCTTTATTTCTCACATTCAGTTTTTGTACTTTCCCTTCATAAGGAATTCAACCTCTACACAGAATATAGAGGTTGATTTTATTTATTTTTATTTCATTTTATTATATTTTTATTTTTTTTATTTTTTAATTATTTTTTTTTCATTATTATCATTTTTATTTTTTGTTATTTTATTACCTTTATCCTAATTATTTTTATTCTATATTTATTTTCATTTATTTTTATTATTTTTATTTTTATAGCTTTTATTTTATTATTATTTTTATTTTTTATTATATTATTTTCTTTACTTTTATTATTTTATTTTATATTTATTTTTATTTATTTTCTATTCTAATTGAGTCATCGGTCTTTAACTCGTTTTTCTTAGACTGACAACTACAATATCAAGACATCAATGCAATGCTTGCAATAATTGTTAAAGATGCTACATACAAACCCTTAAGGGTTAACTGTTAGTTAAGCAGTTCTCTATGCTGCTTTGATTTCCGATGATTAATGAATGAATAATAATTAATGTAACAAATAACTAAAAAAAAAATTAATATATAAATAAGATTAAATTGAAATGTAAAATAAAAATCATAATTTGAAAAAAAATGGAAAATCAGAAAAAGAAAAGAAACAAATTTAAATGTCATCATTAAATTTTAAAAACATAATAATCAAACTAATTAATAAATAGTATGATTAATAATAATAATAATAATAATAATAATAATAATAATAATAATAATAATAATGGAATCCTTGAACTAATAAAGGAGACTCTACATTGTTGCATGAACTGCTAAAAATAGCAGCTAAGTTTCCTTCATATCATGCCAACTCTTCTTAAAGAACACATTAAATAAAGTAGTCCTAAGCAGATGGAGTGGTCTTGATTGGGTTGTACTTGATCATAGGTCTGTTTCTTGGTTAAATGGAATCAATATGGATTGGAATAAGCTACTGAGAATGTCTATGTGGTTACTTGAGTTGCAAATTATATCCTCA
>NC_142931.1:112325659-112355659 GCF_046866305.1 Octopus bimaculoides
AACAGGTTAAATATAATTGTGCACACCAATATATATATGTACATCTCTCTCTCTCTCTCTCTCTCTCTCTCTCTATATATATATATATATATATGTATGCATACATACATATATATGTGTGTGTGTGTATGTATATATATATATATATATATATATATATATATATATATATACACACATCATTATCATCGTCATTGTTTAATGCCCACTTTCCATGCTGGCATGGGTTGAACAGTTTGAGTGAGGACTAGCAAGCCAGAAGGCTGTGTCAGGCTCCAATCTGATCTGGCAAAGTTTCTACAGCTGGATGCCCTTCCTAATGCCAACCACTTCAAGAATGTAGTTAGTGCTTTTTACATGCCACCAGCATGGGAGCCAGTCAGGCAGCACTGGCAACGACCATGCTTGAATGGTGCTTTTTACTTCCCACTGGCACGGGAGCCAGTCAAGTGGCACGGGAGCCAGTCAAGTGGCACTGGCAATGACCAAGCTTGAATGGTGCATTTTACGTGCCACTGGCATGGGTGCCAGTCAGGCAGTACTGGCATCGGGCACGACAATGACTTCCCTTGATTCAATAGGTTTTTGCAAGCACAGCATATTGCCCAATGATTGAAGGGTACTCTTAAATGGGCTGGTTATGCTGCACTGGCATAGGCCATGGTTACGGTATCACATGGCTTGCTGGGTTTTCTCAAGCACAGCATATCTCCAAAGGTCATGGTCACTCTTCATCACATCCAATAGACCCAACATTTGAAGGTCGTGCTTCACCACCTTATCCCAGGTTTTCCTGTGTCTACCTCTTCTACAGGTTCCCTCTACTGCTAGGGTGTGACACTTTTTCACACAACTGTTCTCATCCATATGCCACACATGACCATACCAACACAGCCATCTCTATTGCACATTACATCTGAAGCTTCTTATGTCGAACTTTTCTCTCAAGACACTTAAACAGCTGAAATGTTTGGTGTATCAAGAAATACTGCCTTGAAAGTTATGACAGCCTTTGAGAAAGAGGGAAGAACCTCCTGAAGAAAACCAAAACTTTCAGATAGGGACTGTCAGACTCTTAAGCAAATTGTTAGAAAGGATCACAAAATTACAGCTCCGAAAATAACTGTAGAACTTAATGACCTCCTTGAGAACCCAGTTTCCACAAAAACTATTCACTGAGAGCTGCACAAAACCGGATTTCACAGGAGGGCTGCTATCAGAAAACCACTACTTTTAAAAACAAACACTGCAAAGCATTTAGAATGTTATTTCCTTGAACGAGTCATCCTTTACCTTATTTCCGACTAGCGGCCGAGTATACTTGTGGAGACAGCCAAAAGAAGCATTTGACCCAGACTGCCTTCTTCCAACTGTAAAACATGGAGGAGGATCTATGATGATCTGGGGGACTATACTTTGAAATCTGCTGACCAAATGGTTTCCCTTCATGGCAGAATTAATAATCAAAACTATTTAAGCATTTAATCTCATCAAATTCATCCTATAGTTGCAGAACTGCTTCCAAAAGGAAACGTAATCTTTCAGGATGATAATGCACCAATTCACACAGCTAAAGTTGTTACTGAAAGGCACGAGAAACATTCTAGCAAAATTGAACATCTTATATTTGGCCACTACAGTCCCCGGATCTCAATATTATTGAACATTTATGGTGCATTTTAGAAAAACAAGTAAGAAGTGATATCCTTCACCATCATCACTACAGGAACTGGAGACTGTTTTAGCTGAAGAATGGACAAAAATTCCTTTGAAAACAATTCAAACTTTGTATGAGTACATACTTTATAGAAATCAAGCTGTAATTACTACCAACGGTGGTCCTACCCCATATTAAAATAAATTTGTTTGAAATTTTAAGGTATTTCCATTATCATGTCCAACACCTGTATATATATATATATATATATATATATATATATATATATATATATATATATATAGGCAAAAAGGATTGATAGAATAAGTACTAGGCTTACAAACAATAAATCCTGGGGTTGATTTGTTCGACTAAAGATGGTGCTCCAGCATGGCCACAATGAAATGACTGAAACAAATAAAAGAATATGTATATATGTGTTTTTGCATGTGTGTGGGTATATATAGGTAAGTGCTAACACAAAACTCTCAGCGTTTGAGTCACTCTATTGCTGCTGCTAAAAATTAATATATATATATATATATATATGTGTGTGTATATGTATGTGTGTGTGTGTGTGTCTGTGTGTGTGTGTATATATATATATATATGTATATATACATACATACATATATATATATATATGATTTTATTTTTCTGGAGAAAATAAACATAGTCAAATATATTTTAAGGTGAGATAAAGATACATAAAAATTTTTAAACCTTGACAAAAAATACCATTAACAGTAACAACACCAAATACAATACCAAATAAAAACAACGCAAAACAAGATAAAAGATAATACACAAGTTAATATACATCAAACACAGCCTTTACACAAAATAAAAATGAAACTTATTTTCTTTTGATATGATTTTGAACAGACAAGATAAAAAATGCCCTTCACTGTCTGCAACTGTAGGCTAAAGAAATTTCTTAATTTCTTGGTGAAAATATCAAGCATTAGAAAAAAAAGTGACCGTTTTGCACTATTCTTTCTTGCCAAGATCTAGAATACAAATAAAAATATAAAATAAATATGAAACAGAAGTCATAAGATTAAATAAATTTGAAATTAAATAAAAATTAAAATAATAATAATATTTCTGTTTTTTCTTTCATTATTCTTTCAAATATTTTCATAATTTTGCATGTTTTTTTTTACTTTGTGTATTTGCCTTTTTGTTTTGTTCATATTTTAGGCTTTTCGTTTTTTTTTTTTTTTCAAGGTAGGTTGATGCCTAAAGAAAACAAAAAGTATGTGACTTCCTTTACAAAGGTAACAGATAAATACTATATATCACATTTGAATAAGTAAATGTTTATTTGTACATTTATATGGGTGTGTTGATGTATAGGTGCATATATTTATGTATGTATGTATGTGTGTGTGTGTATATATACATATACATATATATATATATATATATATATATATATATATATTTATCCTTTTATTCTTTCACTTGTCTCAGTCATTTGACTGTGCCCATCCTGGAGCACTGCTTTTAGTCAAACAAATACACACACACACACACATATATATATATACACATCATCATCATCATCATCATCATCGTTGTTTAACGTCTGTTTTCCATACTGGCATGGCTCGGACAGTTTGACTGAGGACTGGCAAGCCAGAAGGCTGCACCAGGTTCCAATCTGATCTGGCAAAGTTTCTACTGCTGGATGCCCTTCCTAACGCCAACCACTCTGAGGGTGCAGTGGGTGCTTTTTACGTGCCACCGGCATGGGGGTCAGTCAGATGGTACTGGCATTGACCATGCATGAATGGTACTTTTTACATGCCACTGGCACGGGAGCCAGTCATGTGGCATTGGCAACGACCTAACTCATGTCAGCATACCAATTTAATATCTGCTTTCCATGCTGCCATCGTTTGGATAAATGGTTTTGAGTGGAGCTGGCAAGGCCAGAGGCTGCACCAGATTTCCTTGTCTGTTTTGGCATGGTTTCCATGGCTGGATGTTCTTCCCAACGCTGACCACCCCACAGAGTATCCTGGGTGATTTTTATGTGAAACCAGTACCAGTTCTTTTAATGTTGTACCAACACAAGTGCTTTTTATGGGGCACAAGCACCGGTATCAATTCTTCTATGGCGGATGGGTTTTCTTGATTACATCAGTGCACCAGATATCTCTGTCCTCAGTTATCTCCTTTGTAAGGATCAATATCTTGAGATCAGCTTTCAATACTTCATCTCATATCTTTTTAGGTAACCCTCTTATGTGTGTATGCATGTATGTATGATCATATATATATATATATATATATATATATATATATATATATAAAGGTCATCCAGCAGTAGAAACCTTGCCAGATCAGATTGGAGCCTGGTACAGCCTCTGGCTTGATAGTCCTCCACGCCACCAGTGTTATCCAAGAGAAAGGCAAAGGCAGATACAGCTTGGCACTTGTAATGTTGCAACTCATTTCTACAGCTAAGTGAACTGGAGCAACGTGAAATAAAGTGTCCTGCTCAAGAACGCAACACGCAGCCTGGTCTGGGATTCGAACTCACAATCTCACAATCATAAGCTTGACGCTCTAACCACTGAGCCATACCAGTGGTGAGGGATTTCATTGTTGTAACATGGAGAAAGCAAGTAAATAGCTTCCTGATGCAAACGCAAGCTAGACTCCCTAACCGAAGAAAAACTGATCTATTTAAGGAAATTACTGGGCTCCATTGTGATAGGTAGAAACTCCCAACAATGTGAAATATAGCCTGGGCTGTGACTACCAGCATGAACGTCAAACTTCAACAAGTAGTTAACCATTTAATGATTTAAGTAAATTTATACAGAAAAAGTAAGCATTATATTGTCCAACATAAATAAAAGTCAACTTCATTATATTTTTTCTGTAAAAACCTATTCTGACATTAAATAAGTCAACTTCCTGTACGAATGTTTACATTTGTATGTCATTTTTCAACAAAAACGATTTCTAAATAAATTCTGCAAACAATTTACTCATGTAATTTATGCATCCATAAAGTTTACTTTTGCTTTTGCCAAAAAAAGGTGTGTAAATTACATGGGTTTTTATGGTATATTTCTAGGTTAGCTAAAGATATATAAAACTTATAAACTTTGACAAAAATTCAACAGCAGTGACAAACATGATAGCAATAGCAACAGCATAAAACAAGATAAAAAAAAATTATATTAATGAGTTGTAAATAAGTGTCACCATCATACAAGCAGTGTCGTTTATTTTCAAAATTTTGCAAAAAACAAAAAAAAAAACATGTCTACCTTTGGGGAATTATAAACTTGCTTAGAAAGAGTTGAGGATTGGCAACAGGAGGGGCATCTTCCTGTTGAAAATATTGCTCTGAAAACTCTGTCTGACCTGTGCAATCTTTGGTAAGTGACTGTTAAAATTATGATGATGATGAAGATTTAAATTTGTTGATGGTTGTTTATACTAGCATAATAGAAAAATATTTGCAATATAGCATCTTTTATTCCACAGACATCCTCTCCTCCACAAGATCCAATGTTTTCTAGCTGTCTTCCCAAAGCTCCATAATATTCTCTTGTCTTTTATATTGTAGAGATTCTCTTCTTTTCTTCTTATATCTGCTGAAGCAAATTCCTTCTTATACAAATTTAGGAACAAATTGTGAATAAGGCTTCAGTTTATTGTCTCTTTAATTACAAAGATGTGCTGACTATATATTTATGAAATAAAAGGGTGGGTTTGATTATTTCTCATATTTTCAATAACGTCCTTTTAGCCTGTGGGGCTGTATTTAACGAACATATCTAACTGCAGTTTATTTAATCTGTATATGTTGAGCAAAACAAAAGAATTATATGCACCTCCTTGTCAGACTATGGTCTCATATTTAAGAAAAAATCACAAAAGCTAGATTAACTAACACCACTTACTTCATAATTCTTTATCTGTGTTATGGCATGGATGAGAACCAAGAACCATGAATTTAGAGCCTTCCAAACTTCTGAAAAAAATATATTGATTTTAGCTTGACCATCGATGCAACAATGTTCATATTTACACACATTCATCTCTCTCTCTCTCTCTCTCTCTCTCTCTCTCTCTCTCTCTTTTATATTTTACTTGTTTCAGTCATTAGACTGTGTCCATATTGGAGCACTGCTTTGAAGGGTTTTAGTCAAACAAATCAACCCCAGGATTTATACTTTGTAAGCCTATTTATCCTATTGGACCTCTTTTGCTGAACTGTTAAGTTATGGAGACATAAACATACCAGCACTGGTTGTCAAGCAGTGGTGGGCACCAAACTCAGACACAAAGACTCTCTCACACACACACACACACACACACGACGAGTTCCTATCAGTTTCTTATTTCTTTACTGCCCACAAGGGGCTACACACAGAAAGGACAAACAAGGACAGACAAAGGGATTAAGTCGGTTATATTGATCCCAGTGCGTAACTGGTACTTGTTTAATCGACCCCGAAAGGATGAAAGGCAAAGTTGACCGGAGCGGAATTTGAACTCAGAACGTTGTAGCAGACGAAATACTGCTAAGCATTTCGCCCGGCGTGCTAATGATTCTGCCAGCTCGCCGCCTTTTCCTATCAGTTCCTATCAGTTTCTATTTACCAAATCCACTCACAAAGCTTTGATCAGTGCAAGGTTATAGAAGATGACATTGCTATGCAGTGGCACCGAACCTGACACCATGTGTTTGGGAAGCAAGCTTCTTATCACACAGCCATGCCTGTGCTTATATATATGTATACACACACACACACACACACACATACACGTATATATATCCTGCTCAGGTGTGGGTCTTATCATGCAGGCACTTGGTGAATTCATTGGAGCTGATGCTACATAAAAAGCACTCGGTACACTCCTTTAAGTGGTTGATATTAGGAAGGGCATCCAGCTGTAGAAACAATGCCCTCATTGAAAAAAGGAGATTAAATTAAAGATGATGATGATGAGATATATATATGTAAATAGATAGATTGATAGACAGTTATTTTGGGAATCAGAGAATATTATGTGTATATATATGATTTTATGCAAAAAGGATCTCATTTTTGATTCGTTATAGTTTTAATGACATCTTATTCTTTCTGGTGGATGTTTTTAGTCAAAAAATAGATTTTGTTTTTGCATTAGCGTTTTGGTTGGCGGGTTCCTGTACATAGGAACAGGTTTTGATTGATAGTAGGTTTCATTGCTCTCTTCTTTTCTTTTTTCTCTCTCTGTCCACGTATTCTATAAAAACTCAATATGACCAAACTGTTAGTAATGTAGATTTATTACATTCTTTGCTGAACATTTACTTTGATATTATCTATCGCTGCCAGTAAATTTACATGAACATTTGATCGTTTAAACATGTTCATTTGATTTCTACTTCTTGATTTTAAACTATTAAATTCCCATTGTTTTATATACATTTGTACCATTATAAACAAAATATTGTTGAACTAGTTTGGTATTCTTTTATTGTTTTATTCATTTGGCTGCGGCCATGCTGGAGCACTGTCTTTAGTCGAACAAATCGACATTGTAAAAGACTGCTCGTATTATCGTTGAACACTTAAAGTAAAAGTAGTTATATGTTCCAATTTTGTATAATATTGTGATGATTAAGGTGTATTCTAAAGCTAATTTGATGTATTTTATGCTACTGATCATAACTATAAGTTGGTACCTAATCCTAGGTTTAAATAAATAAATTAGTTATCTAAACTTATTATATCAGTAATTTAATTAATATCCTCATTTAATATTACGCTCATCGTGCAGTCTTTTACAATGTTTCATAACATTTTTTAAGTAATATATAACGTTCGTATTTGGTATAGTTATTATTCTGCGTGAATCTGAGAGCTTTAAGTATTTCATTTATCTTCAATAAACTTTTTATTTTAGGTTGATTTTCTTTTTCGATATTTTCGATATTATTTTAATAATTTTAATAATTATAATACGTATTTACCTCTGGTAATGGACGCCATGTTTATCACGTGACTTTTCAGTATTAATTTTCATAGCATTATTTACGTAATATAGAATTCTCGTATGTGTATAGTTATTACTCTGCGTTAATTTGCAAGTTTAAGTATTTTAGTATTTTCAATCCTCAAGAAACGTTTTATTTTAGGTAGATTTTCTTTTTCGATATTTTCGTTATTATTTTATTAATTATAATACGAATGTACTGCTGGGTAATAGACGCCATATTTATCACGTGACCTTTTAGTATAAATTCTATAGCACAGCCATTTTGTTTTTTTTACAGTTACCAGCTGGCAGGTAAGTCATGTTTTCTTATTTTAATTTTGTAAACAATATTGACATCTGTCTTTTAGTAACTTTGACCACTAACACATTTTTTTACTATTATCTACTTAATGTTTTCTCCTTGTTTACTATAATACTCTTTTTCAATATTTTTAGATTGTAACTCTTAATAATTATATTAATACCGTTACTGTAGGGATTAGTTTACAGATTTTTATTTCTCATGTTTATGTTTATTCTTTGAATGATTTTAGGTATTTTCTTAGGGATTTGACCTGAAGAGTGATTGATTTTGGGAGTAAAATCATTTCCCCGTTCTAATGAACTCGGATAGAATTTGCTTATGATTTTATATAGTCCTATTTCAGCCATGAAACGCGCATAGTCTATGTACTAGCACTAACTTTTTACATTTATACTTCCATACTGTGTATTATCGTATTAATTTTTACTGTACAATTTATAAATTTGACTATTAAAGTTTTTTAAATTAATATTTCTATGATTTATTTACGTAATATATTAATTAATTAAAATTTTTAGATTAAAATCTTAGATATATTAAGATGGTATATGCCTCACAGCATTGATTTGGACGGGTTCTGAGTTGACTGAGTTGTAGAGTGGTGGTTCGTCTCTAAATTAGTTATACACACACACACACACACACACACACACACACACACACATATATATATATATATATATATATATATATATGTATCAATGAGATGGACATGATTATAGAAGAGATGAAGATACCTCAAAGGTACTGACAATTGACACCAACTGATCAACACTGTTCAAGATTCAAGATTCAAGATTGTAACCCTGTTCAAGCATGTGTATATGTATAAAGGTATACATACATAAGCCCAAACACACACACAGTAGTAATAGTAGCAGCAGCAGTAGAAGTAGCAGCAGGAATAGTATATATACACACACATATATGTGCACACATACACACGTTCGGTTTCCTTGTATGTCTCCACTGTCATTTTCTTGTCCCCCAGCTTTGACCTTAATTTTATTTTAGAATTTATGAGAATAACTGTCTTTGATGACTCGTGTTTTCGTTGAATGCTCAAAGTGAGGAGTAAGATAGACAGCCGACAACTGATGAAGGGTCCTTTCTCTATGTTAACTTGTCCTGTTTTCCATTTCATTTTGCCCTCATTTGTGTGTCTATTTCATGTTATTTGCCCATTAGGTGATGTCCTGTATCTATCTGGCAGCGTCGGCTATAGCCTAGTCACCCGTGTTGTTAATCAGGTGATACGCAAAGGAGTCATACCCAATGACTGGTGTAGTAGCATCATAGTCAGCTACAACAAAGGTAAGGGTGATGCTTTAGGTACAAATAATTACAGAGGTATCAAGTTGTTAGATCAGGCAATAAAAGTCACGGAGAGAGTCATAGCCCAATTAATCAGGAGAGAGTCAGTTTAGATGAGATGCAGTTTGGGTTTGTGCCAGGAAGAAGCTCCACTGATGCTATATTTCTGGTAAGACAGCTGCAGGAGATTTACCTCTGTACCTGGCTTTCGTTGACATGGAGAAAGCCTTTGACAGGGTCCCCTGCTCCCTTATCTGGTGGTCAATGAGGAAACTAGGGATAGAAGAATGGTTAGTGAGAGCTGTGCGAGCCATGTACAGAGACACTGTCAGTAAGGTGAGGGTTGGCAACGAGTACAGTGTAAGATTCCAGGTAGAAATAGGAGTCCACCAAGGTTCAATCTTCAGCCCCTCCTATTTATCATAGTCCTCCAGGCGATAACAGAGGAATTCAAGACAGGATGCCCCTGGGAGCTTCTCTATACTAATGACCTTGCACTAATTGCCAAGTCACTATCAGAACTAGAGAAGTTTCAGGTGTGGAAGCAAGTACTAGAATCGAAGGACCCTAGTCAATCTAGTAAAAATCAAAGTCCTAATAAGTAGGAAGGTAGACAGAATACAAACCCTTTCAGGTAGACGGCCCTGCTCGATATGAAGAAAAGGCGTAGGTAGAAACTCTATAAGATGTACCCAGTGCAAGCTATGGACACATTAGAGGTGCAGCAATATCAAAGGAAGTATAACTAGGAAGTTAGTTTTTCTATGTGGAAGATTTCAGGAGCAATAAACACTGAAAATGTGCAGAAAACAACTTTGGCCACATTCCAGGGAGAAAAACTAGACTTAGTTGATAGCTTCCACTATCTAGGTGTCCAAGTTAGTTGTGGGTATGGGTGCACTGAAAGTGTAGCTGCTAGAATAAGAATAGCCTGGGCAAAGTTCAGAGCGCTCTTACCTCTGCTGGTGACAAGAGGCCTCTCACTCAGAGTAAAAGGCAGACTGTATGACGCATGTGTACGAACAGCCATGCTACATGGCAGTGAAACATGGGCTGTGACTGCTGAGGACATGCGTAGGCTTGCAAGGAATGAAGCCAGTATGCTCCGATGGATGTGTAATGTCAGTGTGCATACTAGACAGAGTATCAGTACCTTAAGAGAAAAGTTGAACGTACGAAGCATCAGTTGTGGTGTGTAAGAGAGACGATTGCGCTGGTATGGTAATGTGGCAAGAATGGATGACGATAGCTGTGTGAAAAATGTCACACCCTAGCAGTTAAGGGAACCTGTGGAAGAGATAGACCCAGGAAGACCTGGGATGAGGTGGTGAGGCACGACCTTCGAACATTGGACCTCACCGAGGCAATGACTTCCGACTGAGACCTTTGGAAATATGCTGTGCATGAGAAGACCTGGTGAGACCTAAATCCAAGGCCTCTGCCAGGGGTGTAGCCATCCCACTTATGCGTACCGTCTTTTATTGGGCACTAAACTCCGCTTGCGAAGACTTGTTGAGGCAAGTGAAATCAAAATCAAACTAAATTCGACGACTGGCACCCATGCCAACGTCATCTCCTTCATTGTACACTAAACTCGGCTTGCAAAGATCTGTTGGGGCAAGTGAAATCATGATGGTACCTGTGCCCAGCGTCGCCTTCCTGGCACTTCTGCCGGTGGCACATCTAAAGACATTTGAGCGAGATCGTTACCAGTGCCACTGGCCTGGCTCCTGTGCAGGTAGCACGTAAAATACACCATTTTGAGCATGGCCATTGCCAGTACCATCTGACTGACCTTCGTGCTGGTGACACGTAAAAGCACCCACTACACTCTTGGAGTGGTTGGCATTAGGAAGGGCATCCAGCTGTAGAAACTCTGCCAAATCAGATTGGAGCCTGGTGTAGCCAACTCGTTCACCAGTGCTCAGTCAAATCATCCAACCCATGCTAGCATGGAAAGCGGACTATAAACGATGATGATGATGATGATGATATATATATATATATATATATATATATATATACACATACATGCAAACATTTTGGACAATTATAGTCTCTGTTAGGGTATATTTTTTCATTCATGTGCGTTAACTACAGCATTGGAGCAATATATACATAATACATATATATATATATATATATATATATACATATATATATATATATTTATATATACATACATACATACACACACACATTTATATATATGTGTGCGTGAGTGTGTGCTCGCATAAATTGAGTAGTTTATAATGGCTGTTGTATGTTATTACATAACATTCATTCTCAACTGTAAACAGCCACTTAACGTTTAGCTTCTGGCATGTGAGGAAACAAAAAAGTGACACACCATTTAAATACACAGCAGAGACATATACATCATGTGTGTGTGTGTGTGTGTATACATACATGCATATATATATATATGTAAAGATATATATGAATAGTATATATATATATATATATACATATATATATATATATATATATATATATATATATATATATATATATATATATATATATATATATACATATACATATATATATATATATATATATATATAGTATAAACAACCATTAACAAATATATATATATAATGTATATATGTAATTATGTATATTATATATATATATATATGTATATGTATACTATAAATATATATATGTATACTATAAATATATATATATATATATATATGTATTATTTATATGCTCATATATATATATTTGTACTTTAGTGTGTGTGTGTGTGTGTGTTTTTACAGTCATATGTTCAAAGAAAAATGCATGTATATAAAATGCTACCTATATTTTATACTGTTTTTCTGTAATTTTTTTTTTTTCCATTTTTTCTATAAATTACATAATTGTTGCAACGGAGCAGAGGAGCTTGTTATATTGTCGTAAACATTCTCGCCCTTTTATATTTACAGTCTTCCAAATTCTGTCTAGCGCGACCACAAACTGCACCACTACCCCTGCCAGTATCAAACATTCACCACCACCAACACTACTACTATTCCTGCTACTACTACTACTGCTGCTGTTGCTGCTACTGCATTGTGGTTCATAAAAAAGAATGTAAGCACGCAGTTTCTTGTTTCTTTATTGCCCACAATGGGCTAAGCATAGTAGTGACAAACAAGGACAAACGAAGGGATCTAGTCTATTACATCGACCCCAGTGAGCAACTGGTACTTAATTTATCAACCCCAAAAGGATGAAAGGCAAAGTCGACCTCGGAACGTAACGGCAAACAAAGTATCACTAAGCATTTCGCCCGGCGTGCTAAGGTTTCTGCCAGCTCACCGCCTTCAGTGTAAGCACGCAGTTTCTATGCTTTTGATATTGTGGTATGGGAGTTTCCAGACAGACCACTTCACAGCTTGTCGATTAATCATCAGAGAACACGAACCCAATTACCTTCCTCAATCAACAGCATAAATCGACTCACTCCCTCTTTTATATATCACCCATCAATAGTAAAGAGAAAAAAAATGTGTTTAAAATCTTATTGTACTCACAGTGAGGCCTTCTAACACAAATTTATTTCTATTATTCTGATTTATACCATGCTGTGGTATATACAGGAGCCGTTTAAAGTGCTCAATAGTTTTCTATGTTATTTTTGCTGCAGTTTTAACTTCAAAGTGTGTTTTTAAAACTTACTGTGTTTTTTCGCTTTCTATGTAAGATGTCCATTAAAAGATGGAATAAGCCTCTTTTTCCTGCGTACAGCAAGAGACATTGTCATTGTTGCTGTCATCATCCTTATCATCGTTGTCGTCGTCATCATCACCATCAATATCATCATCACCATTGTCGTTGTCATCATTATCATCGTTATCATCATCAGCATCGTCGTCATCATCGTTATCATCATCATCATCATTGTCATCAACATCATCATCATCATCATCACTGTCATCATCATCATTTAACATCTATTTTCTATGCTTGTATGGTGTGGATGGTTTCACAGGATCTGGTCAGCCACAAGACTGCATTGAACAATAGGACTTCATTGAACCACAGCGCTGCATCAAATCACAGGGTTGCATCAAGATCCAATGTCATCAGCTTTGGTATTATTTCCATGGTTGGATGCCCTTCCTATTGCCAAACAGATTTTCTTTATCATAACACCAACACTAAATAACTTGGAAGACAGGAAAAGAACAAGAAAAGGGCCCCCACGGCTTAATCTGGCAAGAGAGTATCTGAGGTGAGGTGGTGGCTCTATGCCAGGTGGTAAGAGGCACAAGTACAGGTAGAGGTGCATGGCTTAGTGGCTAGGGTGTTTGACTCATGATTGTAAGATTGTTGTTTCAGTTTCTGGACCAGATGACGCATTGTGTTCTTGAGCAAAACACTTCACTTCATATTGCTCCAGTCCACTCAGCTGGCAAAAATGAGTAATCCTGCAATGGACTGATGTCCTATCCAGGTGGGGAATATATATGCAATGGAGACTTGGAAACAGGCCCTTGTGAGTTAGCATGACTTGATAAGGTAACTTTACCTTTTTTTAAATTCCCCTTCAGAATGTATTTACATTTTTATTTCACTCATGAGACGAAAATGATTCATAACCACTGTAGTAAAGTGCAATTTGAGGAGATGTGCAAAGTAAAGAATTTCACTTGTAATGACTAATTAAGTAACTAGTTAAGTAACTAATTAAGTAACTAATTAGAAAATCTTTATAAGAGATGAAGAGAAATAATGTTTATCACCACTTCAACATGCCTGTTCTGTTTTACTGCTATTTAAATTGATCTTGCATTACTCCTTTCATAGATTTTTGCTTTCTATTAGTGTAAGAATGTCTGAAAATAAAAAGCACATTTTATATTCTGCAAATTTCAAATTGAAAATGATTCAGTTTGCAGAGGAGCATGGAAATAAAACTGCAGAAAGTTAGTTTCAGCCTCCTCCTATGGCTGCCATGACTGGACTGTAGAGAAAGCACAAAGATGAACTTTTACAGATACTAAGGATGAAGAGAGCAGCATGAGGCAAAAGGCAAGGTGGCCAAATCTGGAGGAAAAACTCAAACACTGGGTTAAAAACCAAGGGCAAACTGGTGCATTTGTTTCGACAAAGACCCTCATCGATCAAGGAAGAATTGCTCAGGAGATTTTTAAAAAAGAGCAAAGAGGAATGACAAGAGACAGAAGAGACAACTGATTTTAAAGGTACGCCCATCTGGTGCTCCAGTTTTATGAAGAGGAATGATTTGAGTCTAAGGACTAGAACCAAACTTGCTCAGAAGATGCCTGATTCTTATGAAGAAAAGATTCTTAATTTTTATTCTTATATCATTAATTTATGCAAGAATACCAACTTTGAACTTTGCCCTGTAGCAAATATGGATGAAGTTCTACTTATCTTTGATGTTCCTTCCCACAAAACTGTGAATCAAAAAGAGGCCAAAGCAGTGGCCATCAAGACAAGTGGGCATGAGAACACTCATTATAGAGTTGTCCTGGCATGCTGTGCTGATGGTACCCAGTTGCCACCCATGCTCATTTTCAAAAGGAAGACACTTCCAAAGCAGAAGCTGCCAGAAGGAGTCCTTGTGCATGTTCATGCAAAGGGCTGGATTTGAAGATTTGGGGTAAGAGACCTTGGAACATTTTTAAGGAGCCATCTGTGCTGATGTTAGATCATTTCAGGGCACATGTAACTGATGAAACCAAAAAGTTGGCAAAAAAATCAAAAACCTAATTGGCAGTTATTCCAGGTGGCCTGACAATCCAACTTCAACTACTGGGCATCAATATTAACAAACCATTTAAGGAACTAATGAGAAATGAATGGAGCAAGTGGACACATGAGGGTGACTCCAACTTAACACCAACAGGAAAAGTTAGGAAGTCAACGATCAGTGAAGTTTGCAGCTGGGTGAAGAAATCGTGGAATGGTGTGAAGAAAGAAGTGATTGTAAAGGCCTTTAAAAAGTGCAGCATAAACAACAACATGGATGGTACGGAATATGATGGAATTTACAATGAGCGTAATGCTGATGATAATGAACTACCAGGAGTTGTGTCTGATTATGATGTATCAGATGAGAGTGATGAGGAATGTAATGGTTTCTATGATTAATAAGATATATTTTTGATAAAACTTGTTAACTTGTGAAGATAATTTATTAACCCTTTCATTACTGTATTTTTTTTTAGATGCTCTCTGTTTCTTTCAATTAATTTTAAATGTAACAAAGAATTTAGTCAAATAACTTAGTTATCATTCAGCTAGCGTTAGGAGCATAAATTGTGACTAACATTTGGTGGAAGATTTTAATTCAAAACTTATGAAAACAAGACATTTGTACTCAGAGCCAGAGCTGGTTTAAGCTGGGTTGTTAATGAAAGGGTTAATGTTCTTCTTAAGGGTATACACAGTAAATTTTGATAAGTGCACCCACATGCATTTCACTAAGAAAAAAAACATTGCATTTTTCACTTGGAATCAAGTACCCTGATCTCCTCATGCGTCACAATCTCCTTATTTTTGATTAAAAAAGAGGTGGGGGGGAAATCGCCCCCCCCCCCCCATCCTGGAATCATTGGAAATTTCTTTCTTTTTTCATTGAATGAATTACGGTGACCACCTAATATGCTACAAAACACTTTTTGTCTGGAAAATAGGGGTTGGGTGGAACCCTTGGATTTTTAACCCCCACTCCCAACATTTTACAGAAATACATTTTCGAAAGTGTGGATCACATAAGATTAAAGATTCAAACAACTTTGAAAACAAGAAGTGAAAATACTAAAGCTATAGAAATTAGTGGTAGTGACAGGAATATATTCCCTGGAGAATTTTTGTGTTTATGTGAAACAAGTAAAAGTATAATATTAAAACAAAATATCTTTTTCATACCTCTTAAAATCACTGGATACATTAATCCCATATTGCGGAATAGATTCGAATGGTATCGAGCGTTTTAGATAAAAAAACAAATTCACATTCATTTTGCAAGTTTTCCAACCTGAAATTCCAATCGAGATTGAGAGAACCAGTTTTCTTTATGTTTAAATAATCGATTTAAAATAACTATATCTTAAATATTGTACAAGAAAAGAAATATATTCTAATGGGAAAATATTGTATCTTTTAAAAACATCCTTGATTTACATATTATATCTTGTGTGTTTAAGAAAAAAAAAAAAAACACATTTGTTTTCTCTTCCAGAGTACTATGCATTTGTTTGTATGTGTGTTTATGAGAGAGAGAGAGAGAGAGAGATGTAAAACATCTCATTAGTATCACTTAAGATATTTTTAATTTCATTTATGTGTCCCCTTTCTTTTATAGAAGGCTCTTTCTTTCTTACTATATCCATAGTCTCTCGTCTCTCTCTTTCTCTCCCCACAGAAAAATGAAACACATTACCCAATAAGTGTAGGTGCACTTATCAAAATTTACCTAATCACTTACAAAACCTTTTTTTAAAAATTTTAAGCACCCCAAAATAAGGGGATTCTTATACACAAGAGTTCCTTATACATGCTAAAATACAGTATATATATATATATATATATATATATATATATATATATATATATATATATATACATATATATATATATATATGTATGTATGTATGTATGAAGAAAAGCAACAAAAATTCACTAGGTTATAGCAGTACGTACATTTCGTACAAATTTCATTTATTTAAATTCAAATTTTATTCACCAAAATCTCTTAATTTTGTTTTTGATTTTTACCCTACCAAATTCTGGTGCCTCAAACATTTTAAGTACTACATTTAATCTTTTGATTAAATCTATATTATATATATATATATATGTATGTATATAGAAAGAGAGAGAGAGAGCTTTATTTTTTGTCTTTTACCTTTTTCTGCCATTGGACTACGACCATGCTGGGGTACTCACTTGAAAGACTTTATTTGAACAAATTGCTTCATGGACTGATTTAAAGTCGTAGTACTTAGTCTATGAATCTCTGAAGTGAATCAATACTGGCTATTGAATGACAGTGAAGGACAAACACAAGCCCAAAGCCGCACACACAAATACACACACAATAGGCTACTCCACTGTTTCCATCAGCCAAATTCACTCACAAGGCATTAGTTGGGCTGGGGGACCGTTGTAGACACTTACCCAAGGCACTGCACAGTGGAACTGAACCCAAAGCCACATGGTTGCGAAGCAACCTTCTTGTCCATGCAGCCATGCCTGTATCTCCCTATCCGTCTGTTTATCTGTCTATCTGTCTGTCAGTCTATCTGTCTATCTATCTATCTATCTACATAGAAATATTATACACACATGCATACACACACACACACACATATATATGTAAAATAATTTTTCTTTAATTGTGAAGTATTAATTACATTAGAAAAAAAAATCTTTAAAAAACAGTTTGCCACGACACACATGCACATGCATGCACACATACATTTCCTCTGCACCACATGCAAAACTCATTCATATGCATTTTCATGACCTTGGCGTGTGTGATGCACCAGATTGGAAAAAGATCAATCTTTCCCCTATTTCTTCATGCTTGAATGAATTTCTTGGCAGAATAACGAGTAAGAGTAAGGGGTATAATAAGAAGTGACATGTCAAATTGCTCCCACTAACAACCCCGCAATGTCTGTTCACTCTGCATCCATTAACAGAGAATAAACACAAACCGGTGAGAGACCTTCAATATAATCTTGTGTCATGCTCAATATAACAGTTAACCCTTTTGTATACCAACTTATCTGAAATTGTGCTTGATCCTATGTCACAAAATTACTATATAAAAAACGCCTAAATCAAATTCTTCCATCAAAATTTCATATTAATTTATGTTCCAAAACAAGGCGGTGAGCTGGCAGAATTGTTAGCATGCTGGGCGAAATGCTTAGTGATATTTTGTCTGCAGCTATGTTCTGAGTTCAAATTCCGCCGAGGTCGACTTTGCCTTTCATCCTTTCGGGGTCGATAAATTAAGTACCAGTTACGCACTGGGATCGATGTAATCGACTTAATCCCTTTGTCTGTCCTTGTTTGTCCCCTCTGTGTGTAGCCCCTTGTGGGCAATAAAGAAATAAGAATCATTATCATGCCAGGCAAAATGCTTCATGACATTTCATTCATCTTTAATGTTCTTAGATCAAATTCAGCCGAAGTTGACTTTGCCTTTCATCCTTTTGGGGTGGATAAAATGAGTACCAGTTGAACACTGGGGTCAATCCAATCGTATTAGCCTCTTCCCAAAATTGCTGGCCTTGTGCCAAAATTTGAAATTAATTTATGTTCCAAAATACCAGCATAATACTAAGAAAGTTACAGGGTACTCAGGCCAAGTTTGATTATTTTATTTTCATGTCTCCTTTATTCAGGAACAGCTTAATGTATTGGTGAACGGTCAACAGTGTTGGAGAGCATGAAGATTAAAGTTGTAATTGAGGAAAAGTTAGCTGACATGCCTGTATCTCTCAATCCATCTGTTTATCTGTCTATCTGTCTGTCAGTCTATCTATCTATCAATCTATCTATCGATATGTCTGCCTATCTACCTTTGTGTCTGTCTGGGTCTATCTATCTATCTATCTCTATCTATCTGCCTGTCTATCTGTCTTTCCGGCTGAACGTCTGTGTGTTTGTCTGTGTCTGTCTATCTATCTATCTTCAATATAATCCTGTGTCATGCTCGATATAACAGTTAACCCTTTTGTATACCAACTTATCTGAAATTGTGCTTGATCCTATGTCACAAAATTACTTTATAAAAAATGCCTAAATCAGATTCTTCCATCAAAATTTCATGTTAATTTATGTTCCAAAACAAAGCGGTTCCAAATTGTCAAATTGCTCCCACAATTGTCAACATGGCCAAGTGAAATCATGTCACATACTGGTGCATGTAAAAAGCAGCTGTTGGGCCTCATGGAGGCAATGAAAAATAGCTGAGACCTTTGGCAATATGCTGTGCTTGCGAAGAAGACTTATCAAGCCAAGTGAAATCGTAGTTGCAGCAGATACTGGTGTCATACAACTGGCATCCATGCTGGTGGCATGTGAAAGCACCCATTACAGTCTTGGAGTAGTTGGTATTTGGAAGGAAGGGCATCCAGCCATGAAAAAAAAACCATGTCAAATCAGACCAGAATCTGGTGCAGCCCCTCAGTTTATCAGTCCTGATCAAACTGTCCAACCCATGTCAGCATGGACAATGGACTTTAAATGATGATAATGATGAATGACTGCTGATCAAAGCTCTGTGAATACTGTAAAGGTTGTGAGATGTGACATGGACAGCTACATCAGTGACAATGAAACCTTGGCCAGGCAGGCATGGATGCAGTAGGCATTCTAATAGCATCAGCACACTGGATTTCATTCCCACATCTTTGTAAAGTGAAATTTGACAGCTGAAAACTGTAGAAAGACTAATTCTTCTTCTCTCTATCTTTTTCCTCCTCCTCTCTCTCTCTCTCTCTCTCTCACTCTCACTCTTTTATCCTTCCTACCTTTCTTTCTTTCTCTCAGTCACCTTTATCATTTATCTTTTGTCTTTTACTTGTTTCAGTCATTGGACTGTGGCAACACACTTTGAAAGGTTTAGTCCCAGCCTGACCAACTCGAATTAAATTGTGGGCCCCTTTAATCACAGAAAGGTTTTTGAGGGCTGCTTATATACTGACAGAATTGAAAGCATTTTGCTTTCTCATGCTGTTATTACAATAATGAATAAATGTTTGTTGATTCAACATGAAATATTATCGTTGCAAAAACAGTAGTATCTTTCTTTTTTACTTTTCATTACAGTCTTTAAATTTTGATAAAATTTTTTAAATCCCTGTTTAAATAAACCCATATCAAGAAAGTATCAAGGGGAGCGCATGTGGCCTGTGGGACTCAGGTTGGCCAAACCTGGTTTAGTCAAATCTGTGTCGTTGTGTCTGTGCTTGTCCCCCAACCATCACTTTACAACCGATGTTGGTGTGTTTACATCCCTGTAACTTACAAGTTCAGCAAAGGTGTCCAATAGAATGAGTACTAGGCTTACAAAGAATAAATCCTGGGATAGACTTCAGTGACTAAAAACCCTTTAAGACAGTGCTCCAGCATGGCTGCAGTCAACAAAGCCATGTGCTTCCACTACAATTGGTGGTACATCTATCTGGATTACAAAGGATGTATTGTGCATGTTACACAGGCAGCCTTTTGTGTTATATGCTGTCAATTGTATAGCCGAATTCACTTTGAGATTCATTGTTAATAAAGAAGGTTGCACCTGAGTGGCACATGAAAAGCACCATTCGAATGGAGTCGATGCCAGTGCCACCTGACTGGCATCCATGCTGTTGGCACATAAAAAGCACTATATGAAAGTGGTCAATGCAAGTGCCATCTGACTTGTCCCGTGTCAGTGGCACATATAAAGCACCATTTGAGTATAGTCATTGTTAGTGCTGCCTGATTGGCTTTCATGCCGGTGGCACATAAAAAGCACCATTCAAACATGATCGATGCCAGTGCTGCCTGACTGGCCCCAATGCCAGTGGCACATAAAAATCACCCAATACAATCTTGGAGTGGTTGGCATTAGGAAGGGCATCCAACTATAGAAACCTTGCCAGATTAGATTGGAGCCTGGTGCAGCACACGGGCTTGCCAGTCCTCAGTCAAACCATCCAACCTATCCCAGCATGGGAAGCAGACGTTAAACGAAGATGATGATGATATTTCTGCTAAAGAAGTTCTCTTCATGTTCTGGTTCAAGTAACAGACTTTATTCTCCATAATTATTTCTCTCCTTTCCATCAATACGTCTTTCTATTTAGCTTATCACTTTTTTTCACTTTTCATACTAGTTTCTTATCTTCATTGTCTAAATAACATTTTCATTCAACGCATGTGTGCACATATACATGTGCACACACAAACACACATGCATTTGTCAATTGACACACACACACGCACACACGTTTAAACACATATATACATACTCTTATACATATGTCTATGGTAATGGATGTTGAGCAAAATTTATGTAAGAACAGTAATGATATTAAATGTACACTAAACGTATTCAAACATATATTTGCTCACTCACTTACACAAATACATACACATGCATGCATTCATACACATATCCTAGAATGCAATTATATACATACATTCATGCACTTACACATAGTTCTCCACATGCACATGTATGCACACACACACACACACTCACACACACATACTAATACACACACCCATCTACCCATGCACAAGTTCTCGAGTATAGCAGCTTGTAATTTCCCTATGATTATTAAGTTTGTTTATATGTGTTTTAAACAGTTGGTACAATAGAATATATAAATACAGTTACATATATATTTTTTTTGCACATACACACATATGTATATATATATAAATGTGTATATACATACACACACACATATATATATATATATATATATATATACATATATATATATATACACACACACAGACATATGTATGTATATGTGTGTTGTGTGTATATATATATATATAGAGAGAGAGAGAGAGAGGGAGAGAGAGAGATAGATAGTTGTTTGTGTATGTGTGTTGTGTATATATGTATGTGTGTATGTATGCATTTGCATGTGAGAGTTGGGATAAAAACTAACTTTCTTTAGGTATATTTACAGTTGAAGAAACAAACATGTTTTTTTCATGAGTTTTATGTTAATGTTTCCAAAAACTGATATGTCTCTTTCGCCAAAGAACAAAAAAAGAGAAATTATTCTTTAGCCCTTGGTCACTTGTGATCAAGCTGACCTATGACAAAAAGTATTAAAAGTGGAGTTTTAACACACCAGATCAATTGAAAGGTTCATAATGATTGCTATTATGAAATAATGCATGTTGGTATGTTTTTATATATGTGTATTTTTAATTAATGTTGTATTATGAGGGAGTCATTATGCCCATAAATGCAAAATGGGAAAACAAAAATTTCATTTGGAGACTTGCAAATCATTTAAATCATTCTTTGATTAATTGATTAGTTAATGATAAAACCGAAGTGAGTTACAATCGGTGTGAGAGGATGTGTGTTTCTTGGCAATGTGACCCTCCAAGAAGTACAACAACATCAGTTTCAAAATACGATTTCATGTTAAATTTCTTGCAACGCAAATTCAAAAGTTAATCAACTTTTAATTGTGTGTGTGTGTGTGTATCTATGTATATTTAATTAAACACATTTTATGTGTCTGTGTGTTCATATTTACGGCCTGTAAATTAGCAGCTCAACACATAAAAACCAAACTTAAAAATAAAGACAGGGATCGATATGATAGTTTAAAACCCTTCAAGATTTCACTCCAGTATAGCCAGCATCCACTGACTGAAACCTGTAAATAAATAGACGATTGCATACCTATTTCTTATTAAGATTCTAAAGCCAATTGTGCATTAAATACGTTCACACTAATTTAGCCCCTTGCAATAGCCTATTACATGTTTATCCCAAAGATTCCTGCTCTCAGAAACAATTTTCAGTCTTCCTTTTTACAGCTTCATGTAAATGTCTGTATTTGTCTGTGAAGCAATCTAGGTTTTGTTCTGAATTTACCAGGCAATAAAACTCTTTCAATCTACTCTCTCTCCGTCTCTCTCTCTCTCATCTTTCTGTGAGCATCTTTTTACTGAACACTTTGTGGCTGTTGATATTTTTGTTTTTTGTTTTTCATTCTTCTTTGGCACCTTTATGTATGTATGTGTATATATATATATATATATATATATATATATATATATATACATGCTTACATACATACACACAAGCACATACATACATATATACACACAACATACGCATAAACACATACATACATACACACACATACACAACATACACATACATACATACATGTATACACACACACACACACACACACATATTTGTATGTAAATATCCTGGATTTTTATTTATTTATCTATTTGTTTATTATTATTTATTTTGTTTTATGTTTTGTTTTATTTTTTGTTTTTCGGCTTCTTAACATTAGTTAAAGTCTCATCATTGATAAACCTTGCTTCACATTGTTCCTCTGCTTTGCCCAACAGCATTATCTGATGTGCAATTCAAGAACAATCTTATGTATCACTTTTACATTTCTGCCATTTTAGTATATCAACATCACATTCAAATGACATATTACTCTTCATTCACTTTTATATAACTTTCAATCTGAAGCAGATGTAGTGAGATAACAAGCTGCTAATCTTGTTTTAACTGCATGATAAATCCTTACATCACAAAACAGAATGTATGAGTACTGGCTGTTGTTTATTGCAATGCAATCAGCCTACCTGGTTGAGATAATTTTCTACAGATTGAAACAAAGATTCCCAGGTATTTTGTAAACAACATAGTACTGAAACAGTGATTTATTGAATAATTAAATTTATTGTTAATGCAAGAACTGTAAAATCCAAGAGCGTTAACATTCAACTATCTTTCCCTCTGTAGTGTTCTTATTACATATTTCTGCTGAGACCCTCATTATCATTACTTTAAATCTTAAACATTGGCATTTAGAATTTCTAATAGTTGCAATAGTTTCTGCTTGGAAACCTAAATGAGTATTTCTCAGAGATTCGCAAATTTAAACACCAAACCTGATGTTGTGAAACATTAGTCGGTGAAGCAGTCATGTTCTCTGGTTATCACCAGCTGTAGGACGTACCATAATTTTCATTGCCTTTTACATTTGTAGAATATTAAATTTTGTTCAAGGGCTCACTACAAGATTTCTAGATTGAGGTAGTTTAAAAAATATGGGAAAATTTAGAATTCATTCCATCCAAACATAATCATGATCCATTCATTAGGTTCATCTTTAATGTGTTACATAGCTATTTTCTTGTAGAACAGATATATAGAGCTCATTCCAAAATATTCCTTGTATTTCTTATTTGGAAAACAAAAAAAGAAAAACGATTAACTCCGGTGGGATTTGAACTCTGTAACCAGGGGGATAAAAAATAAATAATATAATAAGTTATAGACTGACACTTAACTTTCTCATCTTGAATTTTGCACACGTTTTTACTTCAATAACTTATCTGTGGTGTCATAGATAACAGGAAACTACATCTGGCTACACTTTATGTTTGCATCAAAATTTGTTCAATAGATCACTATAAGATTTCTAGATTGGGGTAGTTTCAAAAAATATGGGAAAATTTTGGATTAATTCCATCCAAACATAACCATAATCCATTCATTAGGTTCAAACTCATTGCAGTCATTTAAACATTTTTACATTTAAATTTATTACTTGTCATGTGTGTGTGAGTGCATAGTATTGAAATAGCATTAGACAAAAATAATGTTTACAGCATTTATAATGTATATACAAATGTAGAACAGTATTAGTTCTACTATTTAATATCAGTGAAACTTTACAAAGAGACATGTGTTCATTGTTTGGATTGCATCTTGGTGGTTCTTCTCTAAATTATTAATACACACACACACACACACACACATATATATATATATATATATATATATACACACACACATATATATGCATACATATGTATATATACATATATGTATATATACATACATATATATATATATATATATATATATATATATATATATCTATATATATATATCTATATATATATATATATATATATATATATATATATATATATATATATGTATATATATATATCATCGTTTAATGTCCGCTTTCCATGCTAGCATGGGTTGGACGATTTGACTGAGGACTGGTGCAACCGGATGGCTACACCAGGCTCCAATCTAATTTAGCAGAGTTTCTACAGCTGGATGCCCTTCCTAACGCCAACCACTCAGAGAGTGTAGTTGGTGCTTTTACGTGTCACCCGCACGAAAACGGCCACGCTCGAGATGGTGTCTTTTATGTGCCACCCGCACAAGAGCCAGTCCAGGGGCACTGGCAACAATCTCGCTCGAAAACCCTACAAGGCCAGTCAGGCGGTACTGACAACGGTCACGCTCAGGATGGTACATCTTATGTGCCACCCGCACAAGAGCCAGTCCAGGGGCATTGGCAACGATCTCACTTGGCTTGCCGGGTCTTCTCACGCACAGCACATTTCCAAAGGTCTCGGTCAGTAGTCATCGCCTCGGTGAGGCCCAATGTTCGAAGTTCTTGCCTCACCACCTCAGCCCAGGTCTTCCTGGGCCTACCTCTTCCACGGGTTCCCTCAACTGTTAGGGAGTGGCACTTTTTCACACAGCTATCCTCATTCATTGTCACCACATGTCCAAACCAGCGCAATCGTCTCTCTTGCACACCACTACTGACGCTTCTTATGTTCAGCTTTTCTCTCAAGATACTTACACTCTGACAGGTATGCACATTTACATTACACATCCAGCGGAGCATACTGGCTTCATTCCTTGCGAGCTTACGCATGTCCTCAGCAGTCACAGCCCATGTTTCACTGCCATGTAGCATGGCTGTTCATACACATGCATCATACAGTCTGCCTTTTACCCTGAGTGAGAGTCCCTTTGTCGCCAGCAGAGGTAAGAGCTCTCTAAACTTGGCCCAGGCTATTCTTATTCTAGCAGTTACACTTTCAGCGCACCCACCCCCACTACTAACTTGGTCACCCAGATAGCGGAAGCTATCGATTACCTCTAGTTTTTCTCCCTGGAATGAGATAGAAGTTGTTTCCTGTTTGTTTACAGTGTTTATTGCACCTGAACATCTGCCACATACAAAGACTAACTTTGTAGTTAATCTGCCTTTGATATTGCTGCACCTCTTATGTGTCCATAGCTTGCACCGGGTATATCTTATAGAGTTACTACCTACTCCTTTACTGCATACTGAGCAGGGCCATCTACCTGAAGGGGTTTGTGTTTTATCTACCTTCCTACTTATTAGGATTTTGGTTTTTGCTAGGTTGACTCTAAGGCCCTTCGATTCTAGTCCTTGCTTCCACACCTTAAACTTCTCCTCTAGTTCTGATAGTGACTCCGCAATTAGTGCAAGGTCATCAGCATAGAGGAGCTCCCAGGGGCAACCTGTCTTGAATTCCTCTGTGATCGCCTGGAGGACTATGATAAATTGGGGGGGGGGGGCTGAGGACGGAACCTTGGTGGACCCCTACCTCTACCCGGAATTCATTACTGTAGTCATTTCCAACCTTCACCTTACTGACAGCATCTCTGTACATGGCTCACACAGTTCTCACTAACCATTCTTCTATCCCAAGTTTCCTCATTGACCACCAGATAAGGGATCGGGGGACCCTGTCAAAGGCTTTCTCCATGTCAACGAAGGCCAGGTACAGAGGTTTATCCTTGGCTAGATATTTCTCCTGCAGCTGTCTCACTAGAAATATGGCATCAGTGGTGCTTTTACCTGGCACAAACCCAAACTGCATCTCATCTAAATTGATTTGCTCCCTAATTAGTTGGGCTATGACCCTCTCCGTAACTTTCATAACCTGATCTAACAGCTTGATGCCTCTGTAATTATTAGTGTCTAAAGCGTCACCTTTACCTTTGTAGCAGTTTACTATGGTGCTGCTACACCAGTCATTGGGTATGACTCCTTCATGTATCACCTGGTTCGTAATACGGGTGACTAGGCTGTAGCCAACACTGCCAGATATTTTGAGCATCTCTGCAGTGATTCCTGATGGGCCGGGGGATTTCCCTGTCTTCATACTCTTAATTGCTTTATCTACCCTGGTACTGTCAACTCGGATAGCTGGTCCCTCTGTTGGGTTGACATACGGCAGGCTCTCTTTCTCCCATTCATTCTCTTTATTAAGCAATCTATCGTAGTGGCATCTCCAGACCTCTGTCCATTTGCAGGGTCTTTAAGTTTCCATACCCTTCTCCCCCAGGCCGGTCTACTTCTGGGCACCCATATTACCTTGATCTGGAAGTCGCTAACTACTAATCTGTGTTGGGGTGTACATTCTTCGCCAGGGAGGGTTTTGGCATTTATAAGCCTCCCTCTTTCTCTAGTTCTGGCGAGGATGTAGTCGATTTGGCTAGAGTGTCTGCCGGATTGGTAGGTGACAGGCAGGTTTCCTGAAGTTGGTATTGCAAACCATAAGATCGGTTGCATCACAGAACTCCAGCAGTCTGGTTCCCTCCTCGTTGTGGGAACCGAAGCCATAGCCTCCATATATGCCATGGAAGCCTCCAGCACGACGTCCGACATGACCATTGAAGTCACCAGCCACAAAGAGAAGGTCTCTGTCTCTTGTCGACGAGGTAGTTTGCAAGAGGGTGTCATAGAATTGGTCTTTCAGCCCATCTGGGAGCCCCGGTCCTCACCTCTGTTATATATATATATATATATATATATATATATATATATATATATATATATATATATATATGCATATATATACATACATACACATTCATACATACATACACATATATATATATATATATATACACCGTCGAGTCAGATCCATCTCAAAGTGCCCATGATGAAAGTAATTGAAACTGAAACCATATAATAGTGAAAGTATTAATAGAGATGTTATTGTTTCACTTTTGACATCTAATACGGAAACAATATTAGCAAGCAAACAATATTGACTCACCTAGTTCAAATTGATAAAGTGAAAAAGTGGGTTCCACATGAACTCGATGTAATTCAAAAACAGCAACATTTGGAAGCCAGCATTATGCTACTTTCTCGTCACAAAAATGAATAATTTTTTAATCGACTTGTAACATGTGATGCGAAATGGGTCCAATACAACAACCGTAAATGTTCAGCACAATGGTTGGACAAAGATGAGCCACCAAAATACAGTCCCAAAAGAAAAATTCATTAAAAGTAGCTGATGGTGTGTATTTAGTAGTCTGGCACATTATGATTTCATTAAACCTAGCTCATCGATCACGGTCGAAGTATACTGCAGCCAACTGGACCAAATGATGCAGAAACTTACAAAAAAACAGCCTAGATTAGTCAAGAGATCCACTCCTATTTTATTGCAAGATAACACCAGACCACACATCGCAAAAATGACATTGGCGAAACTACAGGAGTTGTAGTTGGAAGTTCTCCATCATCCTCCATACTCACCTGATCTTGCTCCCATTGACTATCACTTCTTCCAGAATTTGGATACTTTTTCATACGAAAAAATTTAATTCCGATGATGTTGTAAAACAGGCCTTCCAAGATTTTATTGACTCTAGATTGCCAGACTTTTAGTTCCAGGCTGGACAAGCTACCATTGAAATGGCAAAAGTGTATTGACAATATGGGTGCATACTTTGATAAATAAAACTATTCCTTGTATTTATAAGACATTAGCAAACTTTTTTTCTTTTCTACAAATTTCATACTTGACGATCTAACATATATGTATTTATATATATGCAACCAGTATTAACAGGCATCAGAGAGCAAGGTAAAGGAGAAAAGTGGCTGCAACTGTACCATCTGCATTGACCTGTAATCCTCATACTTGCAGCATGTGTGGGTTTCACTGCCAATCATTGGTGGGACTTAAACATCGCATTCACTATAAACATTGAGTGACAGAGAAAGTGTAGGTTGTCAGATCCCCATATGTTGAAACCAACGGGAGAGTCCATTATCATCATATATATACATGCATACATATATATATATAATGAAGAAATAAATAGGATAATTATCCCCTTATACAGCACAACTAATTAGTGCTCTAATAGAGCCTCCGGAATATAAAACCAAGAAAGAGAGAACAAATTTCAAAGGTCAGTGTTCATATTCACTCAACATATTTCAAAGCTTAGGTGCATTCATATACTCAAGATATAATGTAAAAATATATAAATATATATAAATACATAGATATACTTGCGAGGTTGTATATCCGTATTAAAATAAATGAGGATATTAAAATATGCGGATGGTGAATGTGGTAATCCAAATGGATGAGGAAGTTGGTATAAAATGATTTTAAAAGGAATCTTGAACAGGTGCAAAGACTGATGGCTGTTTGGAGAAGATATAGGTTGGTATGGATGAGTTAATTTCAACCATAATAATCATCTATATTTCTCTCATCAGAGTTAATCTAAAAGTATTTATAAAACTCCTCGGTGACCATATTCTCTTGTCTCGCCTACCCGTTGAAATACATATAAATTTACTTCTTGTTTCTCTAAGAACAGACATAAACTTCCTGTTGACAAAGAGTCCAGAACTCCAACCAAAGAGTATAAAACCCACAGAATTGTCTTCCCTTGCATACACTTCCTGTTTTGACACCACACTTCCTGTTTAACACATAAGCCCTCAGCCTTTTTTAAACACAGCACCATTCTTAATTCCATGCATCCTAATCTATCTAACAATTATCTACATGGATTACCATTGAACTTTAAAAACTCAAAGACAATATAATGTATTGGTATATTTATTTTTTTATATATCTTTAATATTTTTGTAAAAAACATTATTTTCATTTTCCCTCTTCATGAAAATTTGCCATGCAATGAAAGCCAGTTAGAAATCCTTTTTAATCCTCCTTATTCACATCTATATTAAAATATGCTTTCAGTTTAGCATTCTGCCTCACTATTATTATTATTTTTTATTTTCCTATTACATCTCCACGTGCAGTTAACACAACCCCACCATTTACTGACTTATATATATTTCATATATAAAGTTTTATAGGAAAAGTATTGATT
>NC_142931.1:112360659-112383159 GCF_046866305.1 Octopus bimaculoides
TTTATTGCAAGCTGGAACTTTATAATACATTCCTCTATGTTTCTCATTCCCAATCTTTGGTAGACTTTAATGAGAACTTGGTGTAATGACTCGTAAATTTTCAACTTCCCCAAAAAATGTGTCCGTGTGTATGTATATGCATCTGTATGCTTGCACACATATTTGCATGTGTGCATGCATGCTCACTCATAATGTGTATGCGTCGTTTGTTAAATATTCTCAAGCTAATCTTATCTGAGGGTGTGTTTTAATATGTTCAAATAAAATAAATAAAAAAAAACTTTATTTTCACATCCTGCTGCCACCTGTTTTTATATTAGACACTGGGGTGCTCTTTGATTCCAGAACGGTACCCATACTATTTGGGCACAAAGACTATGAATCACAACCTCTCGAGAAAGTTTTAATCAAGTAAAATATCCTTGGAATTCTTTGTGCTAACCATTTTAATTTGTTTTTACTGAAGTGTTAATGCGTATGAGAAACAAAAACAGACTTACTGTTTTTGGTTTACTGCTTTTTATCTACTTTGCTCTTCTAATGATTTCCACCATTCTCTAAGAAATTAAGAATTATTAAACTTCTGTGTGTGTGTGTGTGTGTATGCATGTGTTCTTAAGTGACACTACGGCACTCGTAGAGACATATACGCATGCCTGTTTTGTATGTGCTTCTTTGTGTGCGTTGTGTCGTTGGCAATTTTTTACGGATGAAAACACACTCACAAGAAAAAAAAAGGTTTCTAGAAAGAATAAAATAAAACAATTTTGGAAAATAAAAATATTAAAAACAATAAAATTTATTTTTAAAAGTGTTTAAAAAAAAACAATAGTAAAAAAAAACAAAACAAATACAACGAAAACAACCCTTTCCCTAATAAATCCTGAAAAATATCATCAATAAAGCAAAATAAACGGATGAAAATTGAAGGAGGGAAATGAGGCAAAGAAAGAAAGGAACATTATGTACAAGAGATTACAATCTTGTTGTTTTTTAATGACTTTACATCCTTTTATTTGTTATTTATCATCTTATCTAAAAACCTCTGTAAACAACTTTTTCATTTTGTTTCAAGTGCGTTGGTTACTTTCGAGCCTTCTCTCAGCTGTATTATAACCGTTTCTGTATTGGTGTAATGTGTATGATAATTTGTAAGTAAGCATGTATGTGTGCAAACTCTCTCACACACACACACACACACACATTCACTCACAAAGATTAACATTTCAGTACAGACCTTCGTTCTTGTCTGTGATTTTTGTTAGTATGAAACAACATCATTGAATGTAGCTGTGTGTACTTACATATGTTTGTCTATATGAGTGAGTTTTTATGCGTGACTATGCACATATGAGTGTGTGTGTGTGTATATATTATTTTTACAAGGAAATAATAATTGATTGTGACTTCGAAGTTTCACCTTAGTCACCATCTTCAGGCTGTCAAGTACATTTAACTTTCCAACTGCACACACACACACACACACACACACACACACACACACACACACACACACCCATAGGAGTAAATGTAAGGACAAGCAAGTAAGGCAAGTTCTCAATATATTTTCTCCCTTTGTGCATATATATATATATATATATTTATATATATAAACAATTGCAGTGTGGAAGGTGTTTATAAGCCATTTAAAATAACACACAAAATCCGTTAGATTCACTTAAACATTTAAATTTAATTTGTCAAAATATTTTCAGCGCTTTGAGACCATGACCTGTTCACTGACAAAATTCTGTGCTGCATCTCAGATGCAGCACAGAATTTTGACAAATTAAATTTAAATGTTGAAGTGAATCTAACGGATTTTGTGTGTTATTTTAAATGGCTTATAAACACCTTCCACGCTGCAATTGTTTTCGTTCCAGCACACGATCTCAGATCAGGTCACTTACTATGCAAGTACATCTCCGTAATATATATATATATATATATGTGTATATATATATATATTTACATGCACACACATATATATAATTATGTATATGTGTGTGTATGTATGTTTGTGTGCATGTATATATGTAATTGGTGTTGCAAATGTGACTTTCAGGTTGGTGTCATGTAATAGTGGGTGTATGTATAAACAGGGTTTGGTGAATAAACTGCCATTTAAATTATGCAAAAATGGAAAACAACACTGACATCTCATTTTAACAGATATAGTTACCAAAATTACATAAAAATATCTTGAAATACTAAAGAGTGAATTTAGTCAATAAAATTGCCATTGGCTTCATCCTCGGTCACCAGACGACTTTGGAATATCCAGCAACTCTTCTGGATGGTCTCCTTGTTTAAGCTGGTGAATGCTGCTATAATCAGTTCATCTTAGGTGTTACAAGGTGTTATTGTTGGTCTCTCACTCAACTGCTCCCCACACATGATAATCAATGGGTTTGCAATCTGGAGAGTTAGGTAGCCAGATGTTAAGAGTGATGAGATTGCAGATATGAATGTGTTCTCCTGCTTGTGTGGCATGGTGCAGAGTCCTTGTTACCTGACACAGGGTCTTCCAGCAGCCACACTCTTGACCCACGGTAGGTCTACCTCTTTCAGGCGCTTGATGTAGGCCTCCGTGTTGAGTGTGAGGCCATGTGGGATGATGAATGGAGGCATAGCATCACCATCACTAGTGATCACTCCAAACACCATGATGATGACTGGATGTTTGATTTTGTCACTCTCAGTATTTCCAAATCCCCTCCACTGTCCTCAGATTGACACCTAAACACTCTGAAATGTTCGTATTGGAGCTTCTGGCATGAATGCCAAGCAGTACAGCATGTCATTTCCAAATTTCTGGCAGAGTGGATTGCGTCATGGTGCTGTTTTTCTCACAGACAGTACCCAACTAACCCTACTATACTGTGTAGTCAACAAAATCAAAAACAAACAATGCACATGCATGAAATTAATATGAAATGGGGACAATTTACACATCTCACCCTGTATATGTTTATATGTGGGTGTATCTGTGTTTGTCCCCCACCACCACTTGACAAATTGTTGTGGTGTGTTTACATCCCCATAACCTAGTGGTTCAGCAAAAGTGACTGATAGAATAGTGGCTGGCATGACAAAAATTTTGAGTAGTGGGGTCAGTTCATTTGACTAGAAATTCATCAAGGCAGTGCCCTAGCTTGGCTGCAGACTAATGATTGAGACAAAGATAAAGAATAAAACATAAAAAATATATATATATATATATATATATATATATATATATAAACGGTTATTGAAATGGTATACATACATATTGTTTGGAGAATCGAGACATAGAACATAAAAGAGGAAGAAAAGAACAAGGGGATGAAAAGGTAAATGTTTATAGTGTACTTCACTACAAAAATGTAACCAACTTGGCAGATGCCACCAGTCTAGGTTCAGCAAGGTTTTGTTAACTGCTCAACCAGATCAATGTTTTTATCCTCCTTTTCTTCCTAATACTACCCCATAATTGTTTACTTTCCATTCTTTCTCCTCTGTCCCTCTTTATTGTGTTACTTCTTTCTCCATTTATAGATGGTATATTCATCCAACCAATCAAACTATCTCTAGAAATATTTTCATATTACATGCCACAAAATATGCTCTATTATGCCACACCAATTTTGCATCCACATTGCTACACCCACAAGATGAACCAAAACTACAATATAAGTTTTCAAAAACTAAGTGACTAAACTGAAACATCAAAGCCACTTATAACATTTCCCTTGTGACAGTAATATAAATACCCTAACATTCGCACAAGTTATGTGTGTATACATAAGTATACTTATATATCTGTGTGTATGTGTGTATGCGTTTTTGTTGACACACATACATCTCCAGCGATGATCTCTCCTTGGAACTGTATATAAGATTGACACATGGATTATAGTGAATATCTTTTTATTGCTCTTTGCACTGTACTAGTATTCCACAACCATCCTGATGGAATAGATTCTTTTAGAAAACAGAATAATACAAATTTTGTGTTTGTAATGTCAATGTAAGTAAAATGATTATGTATATATTCTTGAATTAAATTTTAATTTGAGAATCCCATGTAGTATGAAGGGATAATATCGCAGAGGAAAAGAAGAAACCCCCATATATGAAGTACAGTCGTTTGGTAGGAATTCGATATTACATATTAGTGCCTTAATTTTCTTCAACACTTTTGGCAAATCAACTTACACAATGATGGAAAAAGTGAATCTAAAATTATCTCTAAAAGACATACACGTCTAACATTTTACACCATTTGAAACAAGAACTGTTTCTACTCTGTAAGGTTGATTTCACAATGTTTTTTCTTTAAAAGAGAGTGAATCAAAAAATTGCTGCCATTTGGTAGAGGTGAGGCAAAGGAATTGAGAGAGAGATTCTTATGAGTTCTGCTTTAGATAACCAAAATGACTGAGAGATTGCTGTTTTCTCATTGGTCCTGTGAAACTGTTGCAAAACAGTGAATGGTTCATCTGTTGCATGAGGATCACTAAATAGACACTACGTATTCACGTAATGTCATTCTTGTAGCAGTGTATAATTACACATTTATTTATATATACATTTCCAGTATTTGCAAGCAGGGTGTAAATATTTATGTCACTATTTTTACAACTTTGAAAGCTGAATGAATTAAGCAAGCTGTTTGCAAGTTCATTAATTAAACTCAGCTAACTGGTGGTGGCGGGGTGGGGAGTTAGATGGATGGGTGAGTGCTGGAGTATGGCTGATGGAGAGAATGTTGAGAAGGGATGATGGCTGTGGCAATATTCATGGGAAAATTGTGAAGGATAGGTGATGGTTGTTGAGGTGAAAGGGAGGAGAGGTGATAGCTGTGTTGGTCTGGTTTTGATGAAGGGAGTGATGAGAAAGGATGATAGCTGTGGTGATGTTTGTAGGAATATTGTAAAGGATGGGTGAGGGCTGTAGAGGCAAGAGGGAGGAGATGTAGTCTTGGTGATGCTGGTAAAAACATGACTGATTGTTGTTGAAATGTTGGAATATCTTGAAATACTGACACCCTTTCTCACAAACTCACACCGCCTCCACAAACTACCACCTCTTAAATACTCCTCCCACTATCTCCCACATAAACAAAATAAACACTTATTATCAGTAAACTTATTTACGAGCTTAAAGACTTTGTAACAATTATGAAGTCATTTGGAAAAGATGGGATAAAAATGAAAATATATCTGACAACAAAAAGAAGTGATGTTGAACAAATAGAAATAGACAGAAAAAAGGGAGAGGAAATAAAGAAAACGGGGAAGTAAGGGAACAGAAATATAGGGGAATGAGTTTGTTTCCCATGTGTGTGTATGTGTGTGTGTGTGAAAGAGAAGGAAAAGTAGAGAGTTTGAAACAATAAAGGAATTAATCACAAAATATGACGTTAGGAAATTTCTCCTTATGTACATATGCACAAACATACAAAAATACATATGTACAGGTAAGAAATATACATATATACGGGCATACATATGTACATATACACATACATAAAAACATACATGCAAACATACAAACATTCATATATACAACCATGTATACATAGACACATAGATACAAACATATACATACATACATACATACATACATACATATATACAAGCAAAGAGTCAGACAAATTGAGACAATCATGTAAATAGTTATATTGTTAAATAGATGCACAGATAGATAGATTAACAAATTGTTAGATAGATAACTAGATAGATAGATTGACAGACAGATAGATAAATAAATTGATTTATACACGTGTATTTGTATATGTGTATATGTAAATGTGTGTATGTGTGTGTATAGGGACAGAGAGAGAGAGAGAGAGCAGAAATACAGATCATAGATACATAGATATGAGAATAATGTCTGGTGTTTTGCAGGATGAAATTACGAATAGGGGTTAGAGAATAGAATGTGTAAACAAAGAAGATAGAAATAACGAAATGCTAAAAGGACTGTGAGCATACATTGGTAGCTCCTGCCCCACCTTAAATCCTTTTGCCTGCTTTCAAAAGAAAAAGGAGAATGTAGTCAATGTACTGATGTTTGATCTTAAATCACAGGACTCATACACATGTACACAAAGAAACAGAGAGGTACGGTTTCAATCCCTCTGCATTGCAGATTGGTCAATTGTTATTTTCATTAGCCTCCAGTTGACCTTTGCCTTAGGAGTGAAATTGGGTAGGTAGAAACTTTATAGAAACCCATCAAAAGAATAGTACTTGTAATTCAAAAGGTACAATCTTGCCATACTCACACACTGTGTCATGTTGCATCTGCTTGAAAATTATGTTAAGAGTACATGGGACTGTGGAATACTCAACCATATATATATATGTTAATACACACATACAGTAAAATATATATATATATGACTACATTTTATAAACAAACTTTGGAAGCATTGATTGCACTTACAGACAAGAAAGTAAATTTTGAATGTAATTTAGCTGCATAAACAGCAGAAAGATTGGGTATTTTACCGTTATATGACAGAAAAAGTTGCCAGCAGACGGCCTTGGGTCTCACACTCATACCCCTCAGATACAGGCTGAGTAATCTACCATTAAGCTAAACAGTCCACTCATATATTTTAACCTTAGCTTAGCTAATTAGCTAAGCTATGGGTAAAATAGCCAGTCTTTCTGCTGCTTTTATGGCTATATTGCATTCGAAATTTACTTTCATGTCTATATGTCCATCTATCTATCTATCTATCTATCTCCCTCTCTCTCTCTATATATATATAATATATATATATATATATATATATATATATATAATCTGGCATCACTCCAGAACATTTAGTTTATAGAAATAAACATAGTGCTGAGTAGTTATGATAAATATGTATATATTATAACTACTCTGTTTTAATGTATATCTACCTGCTCAATGATGAACCACTTCTAGCCACCTTTGATAGGCAATTTCAGCACCACATTTTTCAGTTGCAGCTCAAGTGGTAAACCTAACTGAGCACTCATAGTACATACCTATTACATTTCATCAGTCGACAAAAGATTTTGCATATACGCTATATGTATGTCAGGGCCGGATTAAGACCCATTGAGGCCCTAAGCACTTAAATGATTTTGGTGCCCCCATAAAAGATTATGTAAATCAAAATATAAGCAATAACAAACCATAAAATAAATTTTTATTTTTCAAAACGAAACAAAACAGTAAGAGGGAAAAATAATGTTTATTTTTGTATATTTCTACTTTTTTTATATTTGAAAAGTTTCCTCCTACTTTTTTGAATTGCAAAGTCTTTGATCAAATCCTCAAAATTAACCTTAGGTAACACATCTGCATCTATACTTAGTAGCGATAAAGGTATCCCCCAAATTATTTTAGCAAGTTTAAAGTGATTTCTTTTGTGCCATAAACCATTTACCATTTCTGTGGTGCCCCTCCTTCTCTTGATGCTCTGAGCATATGCCTATTTTACTTAATGGTTAATCCAGCACTGCTGTATGTATATGATGGGATCTCCTGAAGACAGTGTTCAGTTTTTACGGAATGACCTGCACAAATAATTTGTTTGTAGTGGTCAAATGTATGCGCTGTACATTAGCTCACTTCTTCCATCAAATCAATGTTGCCTGTTGAGATGCAGAAGTGTTCCATACATCAAATGTCGAAATGGTCAGAGAGCTATGTTAAATGAAGTGTTTTGCTCAAGAACTCAACACATTGCCTTAACTGGAAATCGAACACACGATCTAGCAATTATGAGTGCAATATCCTAATCACCGGGTCACATACTTTCTCATATACATATATGTATGCATGTATGTTTGTGTGTATGTATGTATATGTATATATGTGTGTGCGTGTGTATATATATATATATATATATATATATATATAAGTACATATACCTACATAGATATCTGTATATATATTTATATTGGTATGTATGTATATATACTTATAGATATACATATACATAGACACACACACACACACATATCTGTGCATGTGTGTGTGTGTGTATATATATATATATATATATATATATATATATATATATATATATATATATATAATATATATGCATGCATATATGTGTGTGTGTGTGTGTGTGTGTGTGTGTGTGCACATATATTTCAACTGCACAACATTTCAAGAAGCAAAATTTCTGATGCCAATAGTTACATTTAAACGAAATAGAATAAAAAAAACAAAAAAAAACAAACAAACCAAAAAACCAAAAACGAATTAGAAAGAAAGGCAGAAATTAATTAGAGCAAAAAATTGTTAGTTCTTTTATATTTTAATTTTTTTCTCCCCCCCCCCCCAACCCCATTTGATTTATCTCCAGGTCTTTCCGGAAAGTATGACAAGACACTTCATGAATAAGCTAATTTGTGTATGTCAATGCGACAGCTACCGATGATGACTTCCACCTATATCCATACTGTTTACTTCTTTCCCCCCTCTCTTGTTCCCTCACTCTCTTCCCAGATTCATATTTTCCAGCACCTTAACACTATCATATATTTTTTTTTTTTTACTGACTGAAAAATTAGAACCTAATTAATTGCTTCTTCTTCTTCTTCTTCTTCTTCTTCTTCTTCTTCTTCTTCTTCTTCTTCTTCTTCTTCTTCTTCTTCTTCTTCTTCTTCTTCTTCTTCTTCTTCTTCCTATTTTATTTATTTTTTTTTATGTGTACATTTAAAAGATTTTCATCTAACTAATTAATTACCAAAAAGAAATAATGATAATTTGTAAGGTTGACATGAGACTGTATATTTGGGTCAGAGGGTTATAGTGGATTAAATTAATCCCGATATTATTGACTTTCATCAGAAATTTAACCTTCCACAAGAAAAATGAAAGCTTTTAATGATTTCCACCTCCATCCTTCAAAACTGAGAGCTTCTGCATAAAATGATAGTATCACATAGGTTTTGTTAAATTTAACATTTAACCAGGTAATGTAAAATATCATCATCATCATCATCATCATTTAACGTCCACTTTCCATGCTGGCATGGGTTGGACGGTTTGACTGAGGACTGGCAAGCCAGGAGGCTGTACCAGGCACCAGTCTGATCTGGTAAGGTTTCTACAGCCAACCATTCCAAGAGTGTAGTGGGTGCTTTTTACGTGCCATTTGCATGGCAGCCAGTCAGGAGGTGCTGGCATCGACCATGCTCAAATTGTGCTTTTTACATGCCATTGGCATGGGAGCCAGTTAGGTGGTGCTGGCATCGACCACACTTGAATGGTACTTTTTACATGCCACCAGCATGGGAGCCAGTCAGATGGCACTGGCAATGACCACACACGAATGGTGCTTTTTACATGCCACCGGCACAGATTCCAGTCAGGCATTCGCCACAACAACGATTTCACTTGACTCAATAGGTCTTCTCAAACACAGTATATTGCCCAATAATTGAAGGGTACTCTTAGATGGGCCGGTTATACAACACTGTTATAGAATAAGCACCTGGCTTTCAAAAAGTACTAGAGTATTTGTTCAACTAAAATCCCCCAAGACGGTGCCCCAGCATAGCCACAGTCTAATTACTTGAACAAGTAAAACACAAAAGATGTTTGTTGGAGTGTATATACATACATACACCCACATGTATATCTTCATTGCCATTATCATCTTTTTTAATGTCCTCTGCCATGCTTGCTTGGCTCAGATGAAATTAGTTGGAGCAGATTTTGTTGAGTAAGGTAATATTTGCTTGGGGCAAGACATTTTCTCAGAAGACTAGAAATGAATGGTGTTGTTTATATGATGATGATGATGATGCTCATTTATAATTCTTTCTGAAATTGACTGTGAGCTGGCCGAATCTTTGGAGCATCAGAAAAAATTGTTTTGTGATATTTCTTCTGGCACTAAATGTTCTGAATTCAAAACTTGCTGAGGTCAGCTTTGCTTTTCATTCCTGTGAGGCCATTGAAACAAAACACCAGTCAGGTACTGTAGGGGTTGATGTATTGTATACGCCCCTCCCCTCAAATGTGCTACATATAACCAGAAAGGAATATTGATGATCTAATGCTTTATAATTCATACAAAATCACTGCAGCTAAGCTGATATGGAAAGCAGCATATCATTCAGTTCCTGTCTACAATTACAATAAGAGAGACACTGATACATTATATTTTATGCTGATGGACACTTATTCCAGCTTTTAAAGTTACTCATTAATGTAATAAATGTCGCAAGTGCTTTTCAAAGAATCAGGAATGGTATAATTACAGACAATGGCATCAGACAAGCTGGTACCTATTTCAATGATGTTATTGTTGTAGGTAAAATGCTCAAAAAGTACGATGGAAACTTGACTTATTTTATTTCATTTATTAAATGACTCATCATTACACTGTATATGACAAATTGTCATATATATACCAAACATTCATTTATTACTTAAGATAGAAAATAGAGAAAAATTCTATGCTGGTGCTTGAACCAAAAGGATTGAAATCCTTTACTGATAGCCCAATTCTTGGCAATGTCAAATGACTATGGTCACTACTAGCATGAAAAGATCTCACACATGTGGAAACCTCATTTAACTGAGATGATTTATGCAGTCAGTAGATAAAATCTCTTTCTGGAAATATTTAAAATTTAAAAATGAATAAACAAGGAAGATGACTGCAATAAAATCAAATAACTGAAATTTTTGATAATCAAAGACATTGAAAGAAGATCTTGGAAAAGTTACTTGGTAAAAGCAACAGATAAGATTCGGCGGTGAGCTGACAGAATTGTTAGCATGCCAGGCGAGATGCTTAGCGGTATTTCGTCTGCCATTACATTCTGAGTTCAAATTCCACCGAGGTTGACTTTGCCTTTCATCCTTTTGGTGTCAATTAAATAAGTCCCAGTTACACACTGGGGTCGATGTAATCAACTTAATCCTTTTGACTGTCCTTGTTTGTCCCCTCCATGTGGGCAATAAAGAAATAAAACAGATATGATTTGGTCATATTAAGCCTTTCCAGTGAAGCATAGACTGCTGACCTGGCAAAACTTAAAAGTGGTCCTTCTATGTAGGAATATAAGGAATATAGTGATATGATTTCCTCTCAACAAGGAAGTTGAGAGGAAAACAAAAATCTCAAGAGAGGATCGCATTACTAAATATACATATATGTTTCAGTTTTATATATGTATTATAGTAAGCTGTAAAACTTCACTTATCTGAAACTATTCATACAATTTGTTGACAAAAATTCCCTGCAGGACATATGTAAAATCTAAAATCAACAAACATATTAAATAAGTTCAATACAGTTTCGTTTTTGTGTTTCTTTTGCCAGATACTTGATGTAAAATTATATACTGAAACAGATGTTATTGTATCTTGGGAAATTCAATTTTACCAATAAAAACACCTACACTGATCCTATTTCAATTCTTTTCTTTTTAATTGTTCTTCGAGTAGATCACTAGTTAATCTATCAATTGCTTAATTAATTGGTTCGCTTTGTCACTGTTTTCAACTGCCTTGATGACGTGCCCTCATTAATCCAGGTCTGATATACTGGACACAACATGACAGGTTTGATGCCTTCACTTGGTTGCTGTCTTCGTGACTGAAAGTACGATAATATTCTGCTGTATTTGGAAGATGTATTCAAGGATAATTAGTAGAGTAGTTGATGCAATCTAGAAAATGACAGAAGATTGAAAATGTAAGGAAATTAGTAAGTAGAACGAATCCTTGTGGTTCAATTGTCTAAGAATTCAGAAAAAAAAAAGATATTAGGAACATAGTATTCAAACATGCCCACTTAGGGTGTGTATGTTGGCAAATCAATGTTGCAGAAAAAATATTTCTATTGTTATTGATGTCTTCCTTGTGAAAAGTTCTTTTTCAGAGTACTTTCTGGGTGAGTTTGTGGAAATAACTGTTTCTGAATTTTAAATGAATAAATTATTGTGATGAGAAACAGTCACTGAGAATCAAACCCTTATTTTTAGATAATGTAGGAATGTATCAGGTGCTATCCTTTACCTCTTGTCACTGAACACTAAAGATCTGCATACTCAAGAAAATGGAAAGAACAACATTACTAACTCAAACTTGGAACCATGTTACTGACAGACTTAAATGACTGGCTTCCCTTTTGCTACTCAGTAATCCTTCAGTTCCCCTCATTTAAATTTTCCCTCTTTCTCCCTCTCATGCTTAGTTTTTCTCCTTTATTCTCTTCTGCTTAAGTATGAAGCTCACATTTTCTTGTGTGCTCTTTCAGTTACAGCTAGTTTTTCAAACATAGAGGTTATGAAACTTTACTGTCTTTCTTTTATTTCCTTCATATCAACATTACCCAGGAAAAAAAACTCTCTCAAAAAGGCTGGATACTCCACTCACTCTACAATTTCACTTTACTCTTTCTGTTGCTTGTACCATAATGTACCTAGACTGTAAATAACAACAATGCATTAAGTTTTCTTCTTACCAGAAGATGACACCTTTTTGTAGATTAAATCTCAAAATAATGATAGGATAAAAATTCACTGTATGAAAGCTTGTGTTTATCCTATGTAATTCTAACTGTATTTATTCTGTTCTTAGTACCAACTGACATTTGTCAATGTTTACATTGATTAGATTTCCTGATACTCACAATTATTAACAATTAACAAAAGCGTTGATATTTCTTTATACTTTTCCTAATCATTTGTTCCTTGAATTTGTAACTAGTCACATTTTCAATTAAGTTCGGTAGTCATCATCATCTTTTTAATGCCCCCTTTTCCATGCTTCCATGTGTCTGACAGAATTTGTTGAGACAAATATTCTAATGTTGGATGCCCTTCTTGTTGCCCACTCTCACCTGTTTCAAAGTAAGGTAAATATTTTGCCATCACCAGACATGGTTTTCCTCATAGACTAGAAACATATAACATCACTTGTATGATGATAATGGCCATTTACAACCATTATGAAATGTCAAACCAAGGCTACACACAAACTCACACACATGTGTACACACTCACACTTACTCAAACACATACATATCTGTCTATATATTCAGTGGACTTCTTTCAGTTCCTGTCTACCAAGCCTTCTCATAAGATTTTGGTCAGCTTGAACCTAGGGTAGAAGACAACTCACCCAAGCCCCTATGCAGTGGGTTCAACCTGGAACCATATGGCTGGGAAGCTTACTTCTTACCATACAGTTATGCCTGTGCTTATTAAGTTAGATTTGAAAATTTGTTTCATCTAAACATTATAGTTCATGTTCCACTAATCGAGCACTCTGTAAATTCAGTCCTAGTTTCTTTGGATTGTGTAATTTATCCAAACTGAGTATTAATCAATTTTAAGATTGATATATCTTCAATGGTGCTTTCAATGAAATGACAATAAACTCAACAATATTTTTTATCTCTGAATTTACTGAATAATTTTAGAATATTTATGTTGCAAAACAATAATGATAATAATTAACTGTATCATGACCTTCTCAATTTCTTTGTTCCAGCACTTGAGGATTTCATATATCATGATGGTGCAATGTGCTACGTTCTCTTTCATAATTTTATTTACTCTGCTATCAAATGGATATGCCATGTCGATTACATTGCCTAGTTTCATCTTCTGGTAAAATCATTAGTGTGTTAGAAAAAATGCTTTACAGTATTTGTTCTGCCAAGGTCAGTTTTGCCTTTCATTGCTTCAAGGTCAATAAGATAAGTCTAGTAATGGGGCCTTTGGTATCAACTAGCCTTGTGCCTAAAGTAGAAATTATTATTATTAGCATTATTGTTGTTATCGTTATTATTGGGTTGTTAGCTCATTGTACAAAATGTTTAGTAGCAATTCTTCTGGCTATTTACATTCTCAGTACAAATCATGACCAAGATCAACTTCGCCTTTCATCCTTTCAGGGTCAAGAAAATAAAGTAGCAGTAAAGAACTTGGGGCAATAGTACTGACAATGTGCTGCCCCTCAAGACTGGTGATCTTCAGCCAAAATTTGAAACCAATATTTTTATTATTATTCTTATTCCTTCGTGACACAGTGTAGGTAAAAAAAGCATCGGAGTCTCTAGCCATCTGTCAAGTCCAAGCAAGGTGGTTGTTTATGGAAGACCAGCAGTCGCCCATGTCTACCAGCCTCCCCTCTCCACACCACTGATGTTATCCAAGGTAAAGGCATAGGACAATACAGCTTAGCAGCAGAGACGTCGCAGTTCGTTTCTACAGATGAATGAACTGGAGTATTGTGAAATAAAGTGTCTTGCTCAAAAACAGAACACACAGCCCAGTCCAGGATTCGAACTCACTACCTCATGATTAGGAGCCCAATACTCTATCCAATAAGCCATGCACCTTCAAGCATATATAAATATATGAACATATATATGTATATACAACTGCAATAACAGTTACAACAACAATAAAAACAACAGCAACAACAACTACAACAATAATGGTGTGAAAAATTTTAATGATTATGAAATGCTCTAAAGATAAAGAATTACTTCATTAGTTGATTATTTGTGCTATCAATAAATACACTTTTGTTTTACTTCCAAATTCCTTAACTTTTGAAGGCTTATGACTCCTTTTATTTCATCATTACTATTTTTGTAGTTAAGGTGATGAGCTGGTAGAATCGTTAGCATACTGTTCAGAATTCTTACCAGTATTTCACACATACTCATACTCATATATGCACTCACACACACAATTCTAACAGACACACATACTTATATGACTTAGTTCATTGGGATCACCATTATTACCTCCCTTCAATTTAATCTCGTTTTTTTTTATTATTATCTCCCTTTCATTCAACCTCTTTTTTTCCCCAGTCATCTTGCCATGTTGGGCTGCTGAAGTCTACACAGTTTTCTCTCTCCATTCGTTTTTCATTCTCTCTCCATTTTTGCCTCTTATTCCTTTCTGTTGAAGAGGATAGGCTCAAAATGTAAAAGACTTTTCTATACGAAAACTAAAAGAAGCAGCACATATGCTAGGACACAACAACCACCTAAGCAGACCGAATGCAGATATGAATAGCATATGGGAACCAGTATTAACGAAGGTAAGGAAAATGTTAGATTCATAAGCCCTAAAATTCACTCCATAATTACCCATGGATATATGGCATAGTGGTTAAGAGCATTTGCTACTAACCCCAAGTTTTCGAGTTTGATTTTAGGCAGTTACCTGAATAATAATAATAATAATAATAATAATAATAATAATAGCATCAAAAAATACCCTAGGAATGAGAACCCAGGTTCGAAATTTCCCCAAGACACCTGATGAAGGCTGGAGGGTATATCAGCCGAAATGTTGAAGACAAATATCCGTCAAATATAAATAATGTACATAATTCCTCATCTCTTGAATATAGAACTTTTCCATTTTTCCTGAGTGTTAAACTAATACACCTGCTTCTTGTTCCTACACCTGTCTTTGTCTTTTGTTTTCCTGTAAATCTGAACTATACACACACACACACGACAAGTTTATTAAATCTACACAGGTGTTGGTTGACCCATGGTTATAATAGAAAGAAGAAACTTGTCCAAGGTGTCATGCAGTGGGATAGAACTGAAAACCATGTGTTTGAGAAACAAACTTTTCAGCCACTCAGCTGAGCCTGCATGTTGACCACAATAGAAACATAGTGGGTCTTTACCCTAGTAGGTGATGAGCAAGGATGGAGATGTACCTCATGGGACTCAGGAAGAAGGACAGACCAGAAGGTGAGAGAATGTTGAGCAAGATGTATGAGCAGCAGAGTGGGAGATGTGAGGATACATTAAATAGTTATTTGAACCTTGTCATATCTGGCTCAAAACATTCTGTTTTATGTTCAAACAATGGTATTCAAATCATAAAAAATTTCATCATCGAAATTTCAAAGCTATAGAGATAATTCTTAATTAATTCAAAACAATGTGATGAATAAGCATTACAACTGACAGAATAATCCAAATGTTAAAGGGTTAACCTAATGCTGTTTCAAATGTGCGTACTAATTTAAGAGTAATAGTATTCTGGAGGATACCTGTCATATAAGAAAGTGAAATGGTTGCAATTTGAACTTGCAGTGGGTTTGTTGCCTTAAGTCCTACTCAAAGAAATTTTTGTATTTAAACTTAAAAACAAAACCTACCTTCTTCAAGTAAATAACTTGACTAATACAAAACATTGGTCAAATTTTGGCAGAATTTCCAACAAAATTTCATTTTTTTTTATCAATACAATTAACTTCTAATTAAGGACTTTTCTATTTATTTTTACTGCATTTTGTCATTCTTTTATTCTAATATATGCCTGACTTCATGTATTTTGGCAAAGAAATAAACATTTTCAGCAATTAGTTTAATATTTTGTTTAATTGTATATGTATTTTCTATGTTTTTATTTTTATTTCTTTGTTAAATTTTGCATACTTATACCAATTTTTGGTCAGTGCTATAATCAAGAGGTAATTGTATTCTGATTAAATTACAGAAAATAAAGCTAAGAATATTTAATATTTCAGCATGGACAGTTGTCTTAAAGTTATAAGTTAAACATGAGAAGAATATATTCCTGGGGAAATGTTCCAATTTGGCTTCGTTTTTTTTCTGAGGAACATACATACTTAAATACATGTGTGTATGCAGATTGTAGATATGCCAAATGTTATTTTACTTTTGTTTATTTTTTTTTTGCTTTCCTTTTTTTTTTTAATCTTACAATTTTTGCAAAATGAACATAATTCCAAGTGTAGAAATTTCCTTCACAGAAAAACAAAAATACATGCTGAAATACATTGTAAAACAATGCCTCCATAGTATGTATTCATCTAACTCATGCTGGCATTGAAAAGCAGATGAAATAGGAGTCAATGGAAATGTGTGTGTATGTGTGTGCAATGGAATGGAGGGTGATTACAGTTGTTGGTTTAAAAAAAACAGGAAGAACTACTGCATGATGCACTGATTGGTATGATGGTAGGTAGATTTGATTGGTACTGGAAAAAGCATGAGGATCACAACTTCAATTCTGCTCACTTAGATTTAGAGTATAACATGTCCAACTCAGTGGAAGTGTTACCATTTAGCTGTTCTAGTCTCTGTTCTGCTTAGTGTTTTCTTTTTAATTACCTTTGAAATTAGCACCATAATAATCATTATTATTTCTTGCCTCTACAATTAAATTTATAATATTTCTCCTTCTCCTCATCATCATTAACATCATCACAATCACCATCATTAGCATCATCATCATCGTCATTGCCATCATCATCATCACCACCACCACCATCACCACCACCACCATCATCATCATCATCATCAACAATCACCTATGTAGATGTTGAGAAATACAGATTGATAAAATATTTGTTGTTGGCACTCCGTCGCTTACGATGTCGAGGGCGCCAGTTGATCCAATCAACGGAACAGCCTGCTCGTGAAATTAATGTGTAAGTGGCTGAGCACACCACAAACATGTGTACCCTTAACGTAGTTCTTGGGGATATTCAGCGTGACACAGAGTGACAAGGCTGACTCTTTGAATTACAGGCACAACAGAAACAGGAAGTAAGAGTGAGAGAAAGTTGTGGTGAAAGAGTACAGCAGGGTTCGCCACCATCCCCTGCCGGAGTCTCGTATAGCTTTTTAGGTGTTTTCGCTCAATAAACACTCACAACACCCGATCTGACAATCGAAACCGCGATCTTCTGACCCTGAGTCCGCTGCCCTAACCACTGGGCCATCTCGCCTCCACTGATAAAACATACACTAGCCTGAAATATAAAATTATCAACTAAAAGCCTTTAAAGCAGTGCCCCAGTATGGCCAAATATCTATGAACCAATTCAGTAAAATAATATATAATCTTCCATATGTAAATATTCACACACATACAAGAAGCCCGTTCTACTTTACTCATGGCCCCTTCACTCATACAATTAACCTATCAACTCCTAGTGGGTTTCATAGTCTTGCAAGCTCCATGATAACCTCATAAGTGCTGGTGCCAGGAGCAAAAAACACCAAGTACATACTGCAAAGTGGTTGATATTTCGAAAGGCATCTAACTATAGGAACCGTGTCAAAGCAGATAGCTGGTGCATAATACAGTCCTTGGGCCCATCACAGCCTATCAAATAGTCCAACACATGACAGTATAGAATGTGAATATTACATGAAGAGATTATATACACGTATACATGGAGCTCACTCAGCTGGTGGTCAAAAGTGAGTTGTACCTGTAATTCAAAGGGACAGCCAGGTCACATTTTGTGTCACATAGAATCTCCCTGAGACCTATGTTAAGGGCATGCATGTTTGTGGAGTGCTCGGCCACTTGCACGTTAATTTCAGGAGCAGAATGTTCTGTTGATTGGATCAACTGGAACCCTCATCGTCGTAACCGATGTAGTGCCATTCTAACATACATGCGTACATACATATGCATCCTCATCATCATCATTTAATGTCTGTTGTCCATGCTGGCATGGGTTGGACAGTTTGACCAGAGCTGGCCAGCTACATCAAATTCTGGTCTGACTTGACATGGTTTCTACAGCTGGATGCCATTGCTAATGCCAACTACTTTATAAAGTGTGCCAGATGCTTTCATGTGACACCACACGAGTGCTTTTATGTGGCACTACACAGGCACTTTTATATGACATCGCATGAGCACTTTTATGTGGCACTGTCATAAGTGCTTTTCACCACCAGAGGGACTAATATATATATATATATATATATATATATATATATATATATATATATATATATATATATATATATATATATATTGGGAGAATTCACTAAAAAACAACAGACGAGGACAGGTGGTGTAGAAAACAAACAGATGTATTAGTATAACGCTCAGGAATTGAAAAAGACTTTAACGTTTCGAGTCTACACACACACACACACACACATATATATATATATATATATGTATATATATATATATATATATATATATATATATATATATATATATATATATATATATATATATATATATATATATATATGCACATACATGCATATAGTTTATTATTGTTTCTCTCATGTGGTATTGTGCCACTTCTACCATTCTAAAAGAATGAAAGAATCATATGCAAATAAAGAAATATCTCTGATTCCTTATCATCATCCATAAGCTTAATGCCAGATAAAATTCAATGAAAGTATTAGAAGCTCCTAATGACAATTTAAAAAGTCTAAAAGTTTTATTGATGCCACAAATTTTTCATTAGATACTGAATTTCATCAATTTAATGCTCGGAAGAATTTTGCATCATTTTCATAATGTTCCAGGTTTCTTCAGACCTTTGCCAATAGAAATCAGATCACTTTGAACGTTTTAGGATTCTCTTCAATAATTATTTCGTTGCTATTTTTGATTGATAGTCACATTTTCACATACACATACATACAGACGTTTATTCACTCACTCACTCCCTTATAAATTTTACGTTCAGACATTCATATATATATATATATATATATATATATATATATATATATACACACATTCACAAACATATGTAGCTGCCAACATAAAAATAGAGCTCTGCTATGTGGTTATACAGACATGAACTTCCATACATCATACATAATAGAAATACAAACACACATGCACACACATGAAGATCTAGTTTTATGCATACTACATATACATACAGATCTGCATCAAATCACTCACAGAATATCACACAGATATGCAAACCAGAAATGCATACAATTTGCTCATGATTACTTATGTGCACATGTATACATGCACACCCATGCATGCACAGATTATACATTCACGTATATACCCATAATTATATGCATTCCTGCTAATCTGTACACTTAAGTAAATATGTACGTTTGTAAAGTTGTGATGTAAGTGGTCATATGCACTAGCACTGATAACGACATGCACAAATACTTGTGCATGCATATTTCTGTATGTCTGATTCACGTACTCATTCCTTTACATGCACACACATGCATGGACAAGCATACATCCACACCCACCCACACACCTACACCTACACAAACACATACACACGCACAAAGCAATGTCAGCACTATAATAAATAATTGCGCTCTACTTTGGGATTGAGTACTTTTTCCTCTTGTTTGCAAATTCTAACATATATATGTATATATATATATATATATATATATGTGTGTGTGTGTGTGTGTGTGTATACATATATATAAATATATATATATATATATATATATATATATATATATGCATATGTATACACATATATATGTGTATACATATATACTTATGTATATATGTACATATATGTATATATATTTATATATATATATATATATATATATATATATATATATATATATTGATAGATAGATAGAGATAGATAGATATATATAGGTATATATGTATATATACTTATATGAATATATGTACATATACACACACATATATATATAGAGATATATATATATACTTATGTGTGTATACATGTATCACCATTTCAAAATAAACATAATACACACACACACAGACACACATATATGAGTATGGAAAAATATACGTGTTAATATATACATACACATGCACAAACATATACAATACATACACACAGACAATCACCTGTGATTGAAAAGCAAGGTGAAAAAAAAAAATTAATAAAACGGAAGAAGGTAAAAAAAAAAATGGAGATTGAAGTATCATCATCCAATGACTCCTCTAGACTAATCCAATGACAATCTTGTGGCAATCTGAGAAATTTATCGCAAGTAAAAATGTTTAAACAAGGATGATGCGAATAAAATTGAGTAGAGGCCGGATGTGATTGCGGAAATTTTGCAGCAACTTTGACTAAGCTTCTGTTAAAAATGATAAGGCACACAGGCTGTCAAAATCACTCTGGTAAATATATATGCGAGTTTTATATTTGTTTTATATAATGATTGATACATATATACACAATCATACATATGTATATGTATATATATATATATATATATATATATATATATATATACACACACACACATATATATACATATATATATATATATGTATGTATATATATATACATATATATATATATATATATATATATATATATATGTATATATGTATATATATATATATATATATATATATATATGTATATATATATATATATATGCATATATATGTACATATTGCTTTACCTATATATATATATATATATATATATATATATGTATACATATATATATGTATTTATATATATATATGTATAAATACTCACACCACATTGTAGTAAATAGCTATATCAATAATAATAATAATAATAATGACAACAACAACAATAATAATAATATTGATGATGATGATAATGGTGATGGTGATGATAATAACAATAGCAGTAAAATATAGAGTCTCTGAGTGGCTAGGAAGACATATGCTTATGGCTGAGTGATTAATGTTAACGATTGACTGCTAAGAAAAGGAAAATGATTTGAGAAGAGGGACATTTTATTCATTTATTTACTTTTTTAATTTGATTTTGTTTTATTTTTATTTTATTTACTTTTATTCTTTCATTCTCTAGATTTTTTTTTATTTTGGTCTGTCTGCCTCTCTCTCTTTCTCTCTCCTTTTCTCCTTGTCTCTGTTTCTAGTTTCTTGTTCCTACCTCTCTATGTCTCCTTTATTCTATGTCTCTCTCTCTCTTTCTCTCTCTTCAACTTTGGTGCATTTTTTCTTATTCTTTTATTTAATTTTCAATCATTATGATGTGTAAATGGTCACATGATTATCTCTTCAAAATGGCTGCCTGAAAATAGGAGTTTAAGAGGTTATACATATGTGTATGCATATGTGTGTGTAATTGTGTATGCGTGTATGTATGTATAAGCATGAATGTATATCTATGTGAATGTATGTTTATGAGCAAATGAGTGAGTACACCTGAAAAGACTTTTCTGAGTGTACTCCTCTATGTGTTTATGTGTGTATGTATGAAATGTAAAGGAAATTGACTGAAAGGATACAAATTTAATGGATTAGAAAGACAAAAGTAACAATTGCAAGAATGGAACATGAAAAGGTATAAAATTAGCTTTATGTTGCGACTAAATGAGAAAGGAAATACCCAAAGCTGTTATATCTTTCAATTCCTTTGGAGATAAATAAATAGAAAGAACAAGAAAAAAAAAAGTAAATAAATATAGCTCTTGACCATAAGATCTTAATATTCTTGAGTGCAATTTTTTATTGTTTTTGCCTTTGCCCCAAAAACTTATGTATATATATATATATATATATATTTATATACATACATGTATTTATATAAGAATATATATACATATATATGAATTTATTTAAATATATATATACATTTATATATATTTTATACAATATATATATATATATATATTTTATACAATGTATATTATATGCATAAACGTATGTATGTATGTATATGTGTGTGTGTGTGTATTATATCGTATATATAAACATGTGTATATATATATGTGTAAATATACAT
>NC_142931.1:112388159-112403159 GCF_046866305.1 Octopus bimaculoides
AGAAAAAAACATTTGTCAAATCACAAGGTCTGAGTGATATATTTAGCATAAAACATTTTTATCCACTCAGATATATGCCATCCTTTTCTCTCTGAAGTATAGGAATAAAATTACTGGCTGATAGTCTCGTTTATTTTCTTTTATTTTAATTATTTATCTATTTAAAAAATTTGTCAGATCACAAGGTATATGCTGTTATATATTTAGTATAAAGTATTTTTATCTAATCAGATATCACTTATGTTTTCTGTTTTTCTGTTATGATGGAAGAAATTATTTACCGATAGTCACATTTTTTAAACTCTATTCCATTATATTTATTTATTAATTTAATTTATTATTATTATATATTGTTGGCGATGTCTGCTTGTGCAATCTATTGTCTTAATGAATAAATGACAAACTTTATGCTGCTGTCATCATTATATCACAATTATTGTTATAAACCAATGTCAACCATAAAATGGGTTTTATGATTTTTACTTATTCCATATATCCATTCTTTGTCTTTAATAAGTGTTGCCAAATTCTTTAAGGATTCTTTGATCTAACTAATTAAACTATAATTGATCCATTTCTTTTAAAAAATATAAAATATATATTTAAATGTTTTTCATACAAAATAGCATCTTAATTACATTATTGATAAGTGTGTGTGTGTGTGTATGTGTGTGTGCGTGTGCGTGCATGTATGTATATCTTTTGATCCAGCTAGATGTACACTATTCCTCACATCCTTTTATTTCTGTCACTTTGTATCCACCCACATGTAGACATACATGTATATAAGCATATATATATATATATATATATATATATATATATATAATGTATATATATATATATAAATACATGTGTATATATATATATATATATATATATAAATACATGTGTATATATATATATATATATATATATATATATATAAATACATGTGTATATATATATATATATATATATAAATACATGTGTATATATATATATATATATATATATAAATACATGTGTATATATATATATATATATAAATACATGTATATATATATATACATGTATATATACACACACACATATATATATACATACCTATACATATATATACACATGTATATATGCGTATATATATGTATATATATATATATATATATATATATATATATATATATATATGCGTGTGTATATATATTTATACATATACTTATGTATGTGGACACAAATGAGATATGTATTTCTTTATCTCTGTCCATCCATCTATTTATACACACACACACACACACCTGCCCTTCCCACACATATTCAGGAAACCACTTATTTGTATATTTGATCTGAGAAGAACAATTATTTTACAATGTTCTTCCATACTAAATAGCTTCTATATATGTTTCTGTGAGCTGAAAACAAAACAAATTAATATACCGTTTGTGCCTTTCAAATGACAGATATTTATAGATATATGTCTGTTGAAAACACAGCAGGCATGGTTGTGGGGGTAAGAAACTTGCTTCCCAACCACATGTTTCTTGGTTCACTTCCAGTGTGTGGCATCTTGGACAAGTGGCTTTAAATATAGCTTCAGGCTGACCAAAACCTTGTAGGTAGGTAGATGGGTATGTTAGAAGGAAATTGAAAGATGATCATCATACATGTATATATTAGTGTCTTAGTGTTTGTGCTTGTCCTTCACAGTAGGTGTTGGTGTGTTTATGTTCTCATAACTTAGCAGTTCTGCAAAAGTTATTGATAGAATTAATACCAGGCTTTTTACTGAACTACTAAATTACGAGAACATAAACACACCTACACTCATTGTCATGTAGTGGCAAGGGAAAAACACAGACAAAATGACACACAAACAAATAATATATATATATATATATATATCATAACCATATAATTACATCCTATATGGGACAGTGCTGCTGACATTTATAGCTCCAGGGAGACATCTCTCCAGCTGGCTAATGACACAATAAGTATTTGCAAAGAGCGGTCATCTCCCTTTGCAAATACTAATCAGACACAGAATGTGTATTGTTAGCCAGTTGGAGAGATGTCTTCCTGGGGCTATAAACGCCAGTAGCACTGTCCTGTATAGGATGCCACATTTGATTGGCAAATACATGTTATGATTCTGTATTGCCACTGTTTATATCTCACTCAGAGATTTAATTTAGCCCACACACACACACACACATATAATCATCATCATCGTTTAACGTCCACTTTCCATGCTAGCATTGCTTGAACGATTTGACTGAGGACTGGCAAGCCAGAAGGTTGCACCAGGCTCTAATTTGATCTGGCAGAGTTTCTACAGCTGGATGCCCATCCTAACACCAACCACTCCAAGAGTGTAGTGGGTGCTTTTACGTGTCACCTGCACATGAGCTATATATATATATATATATATATATATATATATATATATATATATATATATATATGAAAATTGTTATTAATCTAAACAAGCTGAAAATACACGCAGAATAAATTAGAATTAGTTAGAATTTAATTACATTTTAAAAATATAGGAATACAGTTGACCAGTTTCACAAAAGATTTTCATAAGTATACAGTATAAAGAGTTGTCACAAATTATGAGTATACTGACTATAAGAACAGATTTTTTCGTATGTATATAAATAAATATATATGCGGGGGTGCTGAAAAATTCCTGGTCTTAAGGATGTAGTGAAAAGCCTAGCTGGAGGCTCAACTTTACATGTTCTTTTACAAGGCTTATGGTTACAGTGGCCACTAACTTTTTAGGGTGCAATGATGGGTTTGGTTAGTGTTTTGGTGACTCTCAAAAAATTCACTCAACATAGTTTGATTGTTATCATTTTCTTAAGGTGTGTGGGTATGAATTTTGTATACCAATGTTGTTGAGAAAGAAAAAGAGTCAAGATTAAATTCAAGGTATACATAATTGTGATTTTAAATGGCTGAATTAACAAGTAATTAAAACTGTGACATTTCACGTGAATCAACCTGATATATACATTATACTAACAGAGATACCTGGCCTTGCTTGGGATTAAAATGGTATAGATTATTTTATTGCTTTACTTGTTTCAGGCATGTGACTGCGGCCATGTTGGAGCACCACCGTTGGTCGGACAAATCAACAGCAGGATTTATTGTTTGTAAGCCAAATACTTATTTTGTCAGTGCCTTTTGCTGAACCGCTAAGTTATGGGAATGTAAACACAGCAACATTAGTTTTCAAGCAATGACAGGGGTGCAAACACAGACACACAATCACACACATGCAAATATACACAAAAGACAGTCTTCTTTCAGTTTCCATGTATGAAATCCACTCATGAGGCTATAATATATCTATCTATCTATTTATCTATCTCTCTCTCTCTTTCTCTCTCTCTCTCTCTCTCTCTCTCTCTTATATATATATATATATATATATATATATATATATATATATATATATATATATATATATATATATATATATCCATATATCCAACAATTTGGCACCACTTATTAAATACAAAGAATAGATATATGGAATAGGTAAAAATCATAAACCCATTTTATGATCGACATTGGTTTATAACAATAATTGTGATATAATGATGACAGCAGCATAAAGTTTGTCATTTATTCATTAAGACAATAGATTGCACATGCAGACAACACCAACAATATATATGAATTCTTTTAAGAACAGAAATTTAATGAACTCTACGGGCCTTAGTAAATTCATTTGGGAACTTAAATAAAAAATAATAGAATATGAGTTAAAATGGGAAATAGTTTGCAAGGCTAAATCTTATAGGAAAGGGAATAGATTCTGCTTATTATGTACTAACGAAAGTATAGAGATATTATTAGCTAATAAAAAATTGATTAACTCCCAAGATGAATGTAATATTAAATGCAGACATGAATTAAATTACTTATATAATAATTCTAGTAACTAATTTTAAAATTTAAACCTAGGATTAGGTACCAACTTATAGTTATGATCAGTAGCGTAAAATACATCATATTAGCTTTAGAATACACTTTAATCATCACAATATTATACAAAATGGGAACATATAACTACCTTTACTTTAAGTGTTCAACGATAATATGAGTAGTCTTTTACAATGTTTTATAACATTATTCAAGTAATATATGACTTTCGTATTTGGTATAGTTATTATTCTGCGTAAATCTGAGAGTTTTAAATATTTTAGTATTATTAATCTTCAATAAACTTTTTATTTTGGGTATATTTTCTTTTTCGATATTTTCGTTATTATTTTAGTAACTATAATACGTATTTACCTCTTCTAATGGACGCCATGTTTATCACGTGACTATTCAGTATTGATTTATTCATTTTCATAGCATTATTTACGTCATATAGAATTTTCGTATGTGTATAGTTATTACTCTGCGTTAATTTGCAAGTTTAAGTATTTTAGTATTTTTAATCCTCAAGAATCTTTTTATTTTAGGTAGATTTTCTTTTTCGATATTTTCGTTATTATTTTAGTAATTATAATACGCATGTACTTCTGGGTAATAGACGCCATATTTATCACGTGACCTTTTAGTATAAATTCTATAGAGAAGCCATTTTGGTTTTAATCTACAGTTAAAGCCGGCAAATAAGTCATGTTTTCTTATTTTAATTTTATAAACAATATTGACATCTGTCTTTTAGTAACTTTATACACTAACACATTTTTTCCTATTATACAATTATTCCATAATGTTTTAACCTTGTTTACTATAATACTCTTTTTCAATATTTTTAGATTGTAACTCTTAATAATTATATTAATACCGTTAATGTAGGGATTAGTTTAGAGATTTTGTCTCTTTATATATATTTTTATTTCTCATGTTTATGTTTATTCCTTGAATGATTTTAGGTATTTTCTTAGGGATTTGACTTGAAGAGTTCTTATCTTGTTTTTTTAACCCCCAAATAAACCTACTAAGACTAGTACTAGCTATTTTACTCCTATCTCTAAACGTATTAAAGTGACAAGAAATTCTCCTACAAATCTTATCCGAAGAACAACCCACATAAACACTAACATCTGTATCACTCTTAACCTTACACTGATGCACTATATTCCTTAATCTCACGTTCGGACCCTCAAGCCATAACCTCCTGGGATTAATCTCAGTTGCCTCAATCTTAGAACCTATAATATTATTACCTAAGTGAGGGTCCTCACCCCTATTCATTCCATTTATGCCTGTCTTAAGAACTTTAGAATTATGTGCTGCAATAATCTGCTCTAGGTTCTTAGTATTGGAAAAACCAAACCTAACACTATGCGTATTAATAATTTTAATTGGGGGTTAAAAGAACAAAATAAGAACTTTTCGTTAGAATGGTCTATTATTGGGAGGGATTTCCCTTACGATAAGGGTAGGAGGTATTACAACTTGTGCAATCTTGAGTTGTTTTTTATTCTATTTTCAAAGCATAAACTAATTAATAAACTAGCATATAATGGGTTCAGATGTGTTCACGTTCGCAAACACACTTATTTTTGGTTTAGATAATTTCATTGTTTATTTTCTCCTATAGCTGAATTTTGATCGGGTGTTAGGGTCTGGGTTTTAGTATTTTTAGTTCTGCTATTGCTCCATTTACTTATTCGTACATCCGTTTATATACATGTGAAAGTGTGTATACATATGCATGGGTATACGTGGAAAAATGTGTGTATGTATGTGTGTATATATGTGTATGTATGTGTGTATATATGCATATGGGTATGTGTATGTATATGTATGTTTGTATGTATGTATATGTATATATATTTGTGTGCATATGCATATATATATATGTATGTATATGTGTATATATATGTATGCATGTATGTGTGTGTATGTGTATATATATGTATGTATATATATATATATATGTATGTGTGTGTGATGTTTTGTATGTGTGTATATATGTATATATATGTATGTATATGTGTGTGTGTGTATATGTGTATGTACATGTATATATATATATATGTATGTGTGTTTATGGCTTGTGAATTTTGCTTGTTTGTGTATGCATGTGAGCGTGCACGTGTGCGCGCGCATGAACGTGTGTGCATGAGTGTACGGGCACACACGCGGATGCCTGCATGTAGGTAATAGAGTTCTTTCTGCTAAAACTTTAAAAATTTTGTTCGGTTTTTGTAATTGTGAAATTTTTTCGCCATGAACGGTTTGTATTTTTAAACCGAATGTAGTTTTTCTGATGTTATATTTATTCCTGAAAATGTGTAAAGAAATTTTGATTTATTAAGTCTCTTAATGAATTCTTTATACTGAAATATATATTGAAGAAGATAAATATGTTCATTTGAATATATACGTTTTTGCGTCGTAACTCCTTTATATTATTCATATGACCAAAAGGATCGATTCTTGAAGAGTCTGCATACCTTCACTGTCGATTTTTTCTGCTATTTTGGTGATGATTTTTTGAGTTAGCTTACCAATTATTTTTGTTGGTAGTTAATTTATAAAATATTGATATATATATGTATTTATTTATGTACAATGGGCTTCTTTCAGTCTCCATCAACCAAGTCCACTCACAAGGTTTTGGTTGACCCAAGGCTATTGTTGAAGATTCTTGCCCAAGGTGCCAGGTAGTAGGACTGAACTTGGAGCCATGTAGTTGGGAAGTTAACTTCTTACTACACAGCTATGCCAGGGAGAATTTTTTCTCACTGCCCTTGTATATATGTGTATATTCATGTAGGTATTAATCCATGATAACTCGATCTAAATATTAAACAAGAGCACTCAGAGGGCACAAACCTCTGTCAAGGCAACACCAACGTCCACTCAACGATTAGCCAGAGATAAATTTTAAAATGATAATATCTGAAATAAACTCGACTGCTCTCACAAACGAGAATACTAAAAATGAACCCGAATGCTCTCAAAAATTAATTAAATAAACAGGAAAAATAATCCAGAATCCTTATCCGGTACCAGATCGACCCTAAAATCTAACTAGTTCATGCCAGTCACGAGGCCAAGCATCCCTGAAAGTTTCATCCGGATCCATCTAGCCGTTTTTGAGATATCTTGTCCACGGACAAACAAGCAAGAAACAAACAAACATGATTGAAAACAATGCTAATGTGGAGGTAATAAAATATATGTGCTTTTAATGTTTTATTTATTTTAGTCTTTGGTCTGCTGCCATGCTGTAGCACTGACTTATAAAGTTAGTTGAACAAATCGGGCCCAGAACTTACTATAAGTTTGGTGCTTATTCTATTGTCTGTTTTGGTGGACAGCTAAGTTACAGAGATGAAAACAAACCAGCACCAGTTGTCAAATGGTGATGGTGACAAACACAAATGCAAGACATCTCTGCACGCACGCACACACAGACACACACACACACACTTATACATATACATGTACCTATGCAGTAATGTATATACATGTGTTTATATATTTATCCATATAAATACATGTGTATGTATATACATATATCTGCATACACATGTATTTATATGCATAAATATATAAACACATGCATATGTACATATAAGTGTATGACTGTGTGTATGTCTGTGTACAAGTATGTGCGTGCAGAGATGTCTTGCATTTGTATTTGTCACATCACCATTTTTTATATACATATACATACACACACGTGTATATATAAACACACACATATGCATATATATATATATATATATGTATACATGTATATATATATAAACACATACATATGCATATTATATACATACACATACAAAATCATACAAGGGTGTTTGGAAAGTAATTGCATTTTTTTCACTACTATGAAATATGAATCAACCAATCACATCAGATCCAAGTTCGAATGGGTGAGAACTGTCTAGAAACGGCATATCATCTTTTCTATCTGGCACTGTGTCATCCATAGTTATTTCATTAATTATCCCCATGGAGGATATGAGGCTTATGAAACAACATATTCACCATTGCTTACTGTATGAGTTTCGAAAGAAAAGTACCACTAACAGAAGCAATTGAAAACATTTGTGAAGTGTATCCAGATGTAGTGAAAGTTCATATATTTCAGCTGTGGTTTAAAAGGTTTAAAGATGATGATTGGGACATCCAACAAGCCCCACTCTTAATGACGACCTTTTGAATGAGTCTATTGTAATGGATCCGCGTCAAAGCACCAGGGATTATTTTACAAACATTTAATGTGTCATGTTCACCTATCCATGAGCATCTCAAGAAATTGGAAAAACCTACAAAGAGGGAATATGGGTTCCACTTCAGATCCTGCTTCAGAACCGAACACAATGTTCCACCATCTGCAGCAGATTTCTGACAGGGAATAACAACCTGTCATTTCTGAAGCACATTTTTACAGGTGAAGAAAAATGGGTCTTGCATCACAACAGAAACAATGCGTCATGATGCTGGTTTTCTCACAGACAGTGCCCAACTGACCCTACTATACTGTGCAGTCGACAAAATGAAAAACAATGTGCATGCATGAAATTAAAAGTATAGTATAAAATGGTGACAATTTGCCCATCACACCCTGTATACACACACACACACACACATATATATATACATATACACACTCACACACACACACACACACACACACACACACACACACACACACACATATATATATACAAACACATACATATATATAAATAATAAAATATTTTAAAGGATTTTATTTAGATAAATGCTGTACATGTTTCCTTAATAGCTGTTTAAAAATTATTTTAAAAACATGAATATTGAAAAAGATATTGGTATAAGCTTAAAGAAATATAAGTACAAACTGAAAGAAACATTCACTGAAGCTGAAAGAAATATTGATACAAATTCAAAGAAATTTCAGAATACATTCAAAGAAGTATCAGTACATGTTTAACATATTTAATCCCTCTGCTAAGCAATACATTTTAAAGAAATTAAAAATCATAAACAAAAAATAAACCCAAAAAATTTAAAGATATATTTTGCATGCTTCATCAATTTATCATACCAAATTACTTTAAACATCTCGTTTGTCTTTAATGGAATTTTGAAATATTTATATGTTACCTCTGGATCTCATCATAGTATAAACAGATATTTGTTTCCTCTGCTACAGTCATCAATGACATAATAAATGTCTGTGATTTTTGAAGTGTAATGAAAATTTGATTCCATTAGCTGAAACCTGTGATGATGTCAGGATTCCCCAGGAGAAATTTTGTAAGATTTGAAAATCAAGATGCAAAGTTCTATATGAGTATTCTCTTCATTGCTTAAGGCAAGATGACATGGTTAATATGAAGGTCTGTATGAAAGTTTATATGTGTGCGTGTGTGTGTTTGAGGTTTTGTGTGTTTGAGTTTGTATGTGTGAGTTTGTGTGTGTGTGTTTGAACATATATGATTAAAAAAGAAGAAATGTAGGAAAATCTCAATCAGCTTTATAAGAAGATTTTGAGTAATATGTTACATATCATTAATGCATATACGTTTATACATACATTTATATACGTGTGGGTATAAGTATGTTTTTATGTATATATGTATATATATATTTTTATTTATATATACATGTATATATGATGAGATATATACATACACTGAGACATACATACACACATATATATATGTATATACTAGTATATATACACATATAGTTACAGGCTTAGCTGTGTAGTTAAAAAGTTTGCTTTCCACCTCTGTCATTTTGGGTTCAACCCCACTGTGTAGCATATTGTGTAAGTACTTTCTACAAACCAACCTAAATTTCGTGAGTGGATGCTTTAAATGGAAACTGAAAGAAGTCTATCTTTATATATATGTATGTATGTATATATATTTACCTGTATGTATACATATATTCAGCTGTTCCATAGGCAAAGAAGATGTCTAAAGTAGAAGTAATTATGGAAGTATCAAATTGTGGAAACATGTCATGAAAAATATGGAAACAAATACAATCCAATCATTTATGAACCGAATTAACCTAAACGGAATGCAGTTTAATTTGTATCAAGTACTGCAGTTTTATGCCAAGAAGAAGTACTTCCAAGTAAGACAATTACAGGAGAATCATCTAGCTAAAAGTAAACCATTAGACATGTCATTCAGGACCTGAAAAAAAGTCTTTGAGAGAGTTTCTTACCCTATGATCTGGTGTTCTTTGAGAAAGCTAAGTGCAAATGAATGCTTTGTTAGAGGCTTACAATCCATGTACAGGGATACTTTCAGTTGGGTGAGAATCAACAGCAAGTACTGATGTGAATTTATTGTACAGATTGGAGTTTGCCATGTGTTGATACTCAGACCCCCTCCTATTTATCATAGTCCTCCATGAGAATTTAAGACTGGCTGCTGTTGGAAACTAGTATATGTTGATGACTTCATTCTTAAAGCAGAATCTATAGAAAAAAATGGAAAAGAAATTCCAGGCGAGGAAGCAAAATTTGGAATCAAAGGGCCTTAAGATTAACCTAGGAAAGACTAAAATTATAGTAAACACAAAAATAGATAGGACTTTCAACACATCAAGTAACTGACTCTGCTTAACATTTGTAGGAAGGATAAAGGCAGGAATTACATACAATCTACCCAGTGCAAGCTATGGACACATGAAAGGTGCAATGGAATCACAGAGTTATTAAGAGAGAAAGTAGTCTTTTTATGTAGATGTGCAGAAGCAGTAAACACTGGTTTGGTTGGCACTCCGTTGGTTACGACGACGAGGGTTCCAGTTGATCCCGATCAACGGAACAGCCTGTTCGTGAAATTAACGTGCAAGTGGCTGAGCATTCCACAGACACGTGTACTCTTAACGTAGTTCTCGGGGATATTCAGCGTGACACAGTGTGATAAGGCTGGCCCTTTGAAATACAGGTACAACAGAAACAGGAAGTAAGAGTGAGAGAAAGAGTACAGCAGGGTTCACCACCATCCCCTGCCAGAGCTTCGTGGAACTTTAGGTGTTTTCGCTCAATAAACACTTACAACGCCTGGTCTGGGAATCAAAACCTACGACTGCGAGTCTGCTGCCCTAACCACTGGGCCATTGCTCCTCCACCAAGGACACTGAAGACACACGGGAAATAAATTTCTTCAAACGCTCATGGGACTTCTTATTTATGAATAGCTGATCTTTACAACCAGAGAACCCACATTTACATCCTTTTTGCTTATTAGGGAAGATGCCACTTTCTATTAAAAAGTTATAAATTTATTCAATGAAGACAGATATTAGTATTTTATACATTGTTGTTAAGCAAGTTACAGGTCTATAATTTTTTGATTCATTTGTTTCCTCATTGTTTTGGAAGTAGAAATGTAACACCTTTAACTATCCAAGAGTGAATTTGTATTACATTGCTGCAAAACATTGTTGTAAAGTCTTGTTAGTAGTTCATAACTCTCTGGGCTGACAGAAACGTTAGTACACCAGGTGAAATGCTTAGTGGTATTTTGTCTGTCTTTACGTTCTGAGTTCAAATTCTGCCAAGGTCAACTTTGCCTTTCATCCTTTCAGGGATCAATAAAATAAGTACCAGTTGTGTACTAGGGTCGATCTAATCAACTGGCCCCCCTTCCACAAAATTTCGGGTCCTGTGCCTAGAGTAGAAAAGAATATTCCATGAGAACATGTCCAACTCTGAAGAAATATTAGCAAGCTTGAAAACCGGTGAATATTGGCAATAAGAAGGGCATCTGATCTATCTGTAGAAAACCTGCCTTTATAAACTCCATCCAACCCATGCAAGCATTGCAAATCAGATGTTAGAACGATGGTGATGACAATGATAATAAAGTAGGTTTGTGTAACAAAACGCTGTGTTTATCATACCATTGATGCGATCCTTTCAAAATGTATCTCTGTTGGAAACTGATGAGTATGACTCATTGAAGACAATGTCAATAAACTTTGGCAAAATATTTTAAGATGAAATAAATGAAAGCAAAATAAAAAAATTAACCAAGCAAGCCATATGTCAACCAGGTTCTTTCTTTTGGATCCAACCTGTTTCCATCACTCCCCAATGCTCATACTCACACGTATACATATACACATACATAGATGCATATGCATGCATGCATAAACATGTGAATGTGCATGCATATGCAGCTTTTTAAATCCACCCTGTCACACTCCATGCTACCACTTTTGCATACACCATTGATGTTCTGTATGGGACTTGTTGATTCTGTTTGGCTTGGTTCCAAGGCAGAAACTAAAGTAAACTGTTAGTTATTTCTTTTGTTATAAATACATATAGATACACACACACACATACTTATATACATATATACATTCATACGTACATATACATACACATGCATATATACATACAGACACATATGCATACATATATACACTTATACATGCACATATACATATACACTATATGCATGCATATATATATATTTCAGAAATACATACATACATATATATATATGTTTTATTTCAGAAATACATATATATATATATATATATATATATATATATATGTGTGTGTATGTATATATATGGACACATATACATACATACATACATACATTCATATATATATGCATTTATGCATATATATGTGTGTGTGCATGTATGTATGTATGCACTTGTGTACATGCACACATACACTTGCACACAAAGACACACATACTTTGATAGCATTTATTCTGTTGTACACATCTTTACACAAACTGCAATGTACATTGTGACAAAATTTAGTTTTCTGTCTGTACATTCATATGTACACACAGAATAAAGAAACACAGATATGCTGAAGCACATTGGTACACGTAGCCAGAGAGAGAGAGAAGGGGAAGGGAGAAAAAGGGGGGAGGGAAAGAGGGAGAGAAAGAAAGAGATTTATGCAAACATAAAACTTTTTTTTTATAACTACATTACGACAAGTTGAAAGCATGAATAAAATCAGCAAAGACAAAAAAAAAAAGAACAGCTGACAAATTAAACAAACAAACACAGTTGTTACATAACTCAGTTTAGCATTTAATACCTTGTTTACAAAGTAAATAAATTAATAAAAGACATGGAGTGATATTGGTAACAGGGGTTAACATGGGCATTCTCTTGTTTTGGCATGTAAAAGAAACACAGAATTTAAACAATTTAATCTTGAGTTGGTTCAGTGCTTAATGCAGTATTAACACTCACCAAACACTGATACCTTGAGCTTTTACACAAAACACTCGTTTATGTTATATCCTTCAAACAGCTCACTTCATGTTAACGTCTGCAAATCTCTTTTATCTGAAGTATAGTATGCTGTCTTTTATAAAAAGGAACACATTTGATAACACTGTGTAACAAAATTAACTATTTTTTTTTTTTTGTCTTCAGTCTTCAGTGTTATTAGGTTGTTCCAAAAACAATGGCCACTCTAAATGTTGTGTTTTGAAACACAGTTTTATCATAGTATTTCAATTATATTTTAGGTGAATTTCAACATACTCAATGCTTGATGTATGCACTTCAATAATTTTCTACTTATTTCAGATAGAAAACATTTTTGAAGCATAAGCACCCTTAATTATGAACATGACAAAAAAGGACCTTCGCTTGCTTTTCTTGCACGAGTTCAAGCTTGGGTACAATGCCTCCCAAACTGCTATCAGAGCATGGGGTGAGGTTTCCACAAGTGATTGCACAGTATGAGAGTGGTTTCAAAAATTCTGTAGTGGTGATGAGAGCTTTTAAGATGAAGAAGGTAGAGGACAGTCATGCAGTCTTAACAATGAACAACTTAAAACAATTGTTGAAAAAAACCCATGTCAAAGTGTCAGAGAAATGTCTCAGGCACTTGGTATTGCAATGGTCTCATGTAATCTGCAGAAGATTGGTAAGGTGAAAAAGCTCGATAAATGGATACCGCATGAGTTCAAGGAAAATCAAAAAGTTTGGTGTTTTGAAGTGTGCTCGATGCTCTTTCTGTGAAACACCAATGATCCTTTTCTTTTCTTGATCGAATAGTCACATGTAACAAAAAGTGGATCCTTTATAATAACTGTAAATGATCAGGTCAATGGCTTGATCGTGATGAGTCTCCCAAACATTTCCCAAAGCCAAAGTTGCATCAGCAAAAGATTATGGTGACTGTCTAATGACTGCAATTGGTGTTGTCTATTACAGCTTTCTAGAAGCCAATCAGAGCAGTACAGCAGAGGTTTACTACAATCAACTCGCTGAAATGCATGCTCACCTGCGAAAAATGAGACCTGCATTCTTGAATCAGCATGGCCCAATTCTGCTCTACGATAATGCAAAGCCACATGTTGCAAGAATGACACAGCAGAAACTTACAGACTTTACCATATCCTCCATACTCTTCTGATCTTTCCCCCACTGACTACCATTTTTTAAAGCATTTAAACATGTTTTTAAGGGATAAACTTTCAGGTCCAAACCAGAGGTAGGATCAGCTTTCAAAGATTTCTTAGCATCAAAGACAATAAGTTTTTATCAACGAAGCATAAATAATCTTGTTGATCGATAGCAGAGATGCATAGATGTTCACGGCTCATATTTTGACTTATCAAAACATTTCTATTGTTAATTTTCCCAGAATAAAATTATGTTTCTGAAATCGACCATTATTTTCAGAGCAATCTAATATTTCCTTTTTACTTCTATCTAGAAATCAAAGGAAATGACTACTATCCACTTCAAACTTTGCTTTCATGATCTAGGCATCAATGTTTTGAAACTGGCCTATTTTCCGTTACATTTCAGACAGATTCAGCATTGAGTTGCTGAAGAAAGATTTTCTAGAACTTTCTAGAAGTTTCTAGAAGGTTCTGGTAACATAGATGCAAGTATAAATATATTGATCATAAGCTCAACAGTTCAGTTGCCATCTAAATTAAAACTTTCCTTAAAAATTCCATGTTACTTTACGTACCAAATACTAACTTAAGAATGATGAAGTTATTTTACTAAATTCTTCGTTATTTTCAAAATTAATTAAAACAAAGGCAACAGAAATAAAGTGAG
>NC_142931.1:112410659-112420470 GCF_046866305.1 Octopus bimaculoides
GTACATAACTGTAAAACAATGGAGCAACTGTCACTCATTTCTTTTCATCTCTATATATCTATAAATAACTCTATCTATTTATCTATCTATCTATATCTCTCTATATATATACAAATATATGGTATACATACATATATACATATATATATATATATATATATATATATATATATATATATATATATATATATATATGTATGTATATATATATATATATATATACACACATATTTATAGGTGTTGCTGTGGGTTAAGGAGCTTGCTTCCCAACCACATGGTTCCAAGTTCAGTTCCACTGCATGGCACCTCAGTCAAGTGACTTCTACTATAATCTTGTGTTGACTAAAACCTTATGAGTGGATTTGGTAGATGGTAACTGAAAGAAGTCCATCGTATATATATATATATGTATATATATTGTCTGCGTTTGTTTCTCCCCCATCGCTTGACAACCGATGTTGGTGTGTTTACATACCTGTAACTTAGTGGTTTAACAAAAGAGACCAATAGAATAAGTACTATGCTTACAAAGAATAAGTCTTGAGGTCGATTTGCTCGACTAAATGTGGTGCTCCAGCATGGCCACAGTCAAATGACTGAAACAAATAAAGGAAAAAAGAATGAAGGAATATATATCCATATCTATATATCTATATCTATATATCTATATATACACAAGACACACATTCACACACACACACACACACACACACATAGGTGTAGGCATATGGCTGAGTGGTTAGGAAATTTGGCTCATGATCGTAAGGTCATGAGTTCAATTCCTGGTGTCACATTGTGTCCTTGACCAAGACACTTAATTTCTTATTGCTCCAGTCCATTTAGCTGGCAAATCGATTTGTACCTATAATTCGATGGGGGCTGACCTTGTCATTTTCTACATCATACTGCTGAATCTCACTGACAACTATGTTATGTGTATGCATGGTAATTTCAGAAGCAGACTCTTTGGTTGATCAAGACAACTGGAACATTTGGGAACATAACCGACAAAGAGCCAGCTCATATATGTCTAAATACTTACATATATATATATATACACACAATCATTTAGTGAACCTCAAAAATATATATATAATGTATCTGTCAATCAATTGTCATCATCTCCATATGTCTATCTGTCATCTATCTATCTGTCATCTATCTATCTAACTATCCATCTATATTTATATCTATATTGTGTAGGTAGGTAGGGTAAATCCTAGCTGTTTCCTCTTGACGCACACCTGCTTATTACTTTGCTACAATCCAACATGTAATCTCAGTTGCTACATACTGGATTGTAATAATAGTCTCAGTTGCCAGCCATACTGCTCTTGATCACTAACTAAATATAAACACTTCATTCAATTGTAATATTTGTGTAACTTAATTTCTTTCTCTGAAGAATTGCTATTAAGAATTTCCTTATTTGTCTATTTAACATGTAAAACTTCGTAATTCCTATTAGCAAATGAAACCATGAACTATGTGTAATGGTGAATAAATACTACAAAAAAAATTACCAATTTCCTGCTCTGTTATGTATACACACACACACACACAACTTAGATATGTTTTGATCACAGATTGGTCCAGGCCATGTCTAACTTAATGGCACCACCTGATAGGATTTGATAAATCCTTTTTATGTCAAGTTTTGTGGTATCATGGTCCATTTGAGTTGGGGATTCTTGTTGAGTGAGTTGTATCCGGGTATAGGTGGCATATCTGGTATCCCTTCAAGAAATTTGTCCAGATTCCATTTAAAGGTGATAGGATAAGGTGTCACATAAAAAGCATTGGTGTGGGTGCTGGTGCCATGTAAAATGCACTGGTGATGGTGACACATAGAAAGCACCCGGTGTGCTCTGTAAAGTGGTTGGCATTAGAAAGGGCATCCAGCTGTAGAAACCAAGCCAAAACAAACTATGGAATCTGGTGCAGCCCCTGGCCTTGCAACTTCCTATCAAGTCATCCAACCCATAGTGGCATGGTAAACAGACATTAAATGTTGATGATGATGATAATGGATGGATGTGTGTATATGCGTGTGTGTGGCTGTGTGGTAAGTAGCTTGCTTACCAACCACATGGTTCTGGGTTCAGTCCCACAGTGTGCCACCTTGTCTTCTACTATAGCCTCGGGCCGACCAAAGCCTTGTGAGTGGATTTGATAGACTGAAACTGAAAGAAGCCCGTCGTATATATATATGTATATGTATGTTTGTGTATATGTTTGTGTCTGTGTTTGTCCCCCCAACATCGCTTGACAACTGATGCTGGTGCGTTTACGTCCCCGTAACTTAGCGGTTCGGCAAAAGACACCGATAGAATAAGTACTAGGCTTCCAAGGAATAAGTCCTGGGGTCAATTTGGTTGACTAAAAGCGGTGCTCCAGCATGGCTGCAGTCAAATGACTGAAACAAGTAAAAGAGTAAAAGAATATATATATATATATATATATATGGATGGAGGGATGGATGTATATATACATACTTATATATATATGTTTGTATATGTAAATGTATATGTATGCCTGTATGTATATATATGTGTGTATGTATGCGTGCATGTGTGTATATGTATGTATGTATGCAAATCTTGCTGTCTTGGTGTGTGTGTACCAAGCTATAAGGCAAATGAACTGCCATCATTAAGTGATGTTGGTGTTATTGCAGTTGGATGCCATCTGTCTACCAAATCTACTCACAATGTTTTGGTCAGCCCAAGGCTATAGCAGAAGACACTTGCCTAAGGTACCACACTGTAGGACAGTACCTGAAACCATGTGGTTGGGAAGCAAATTTCTTACCACACAGCCGTGAATTTAAAAAAAAATAGAATGTGTTCTTTTATTTGTTTCAGTCATTTGACTGCAGCCATGCTGGAGCACCACCTTGAATGGTTTTAGTCGAACAAATCAATCCCAAGACTTATTTTTTAAGCTTTGTATTTATTTTATTGGACCATTTTGCTGAACTGCTAGGTTACAGGGACATAAACACAATGATTGTCAAGCAGTGGTAGGGGACATACAGACACATAGAGACACACACTCACACACAAACATATTATATATATATATATGTATATATAGATGTATAAGTCAGTAAATGGTGGGGTTGTGTTAACCGCACGTGGAGAAATAATTGGAAAATAAAAAATAATAATAATAAGGAAGAATGCTAAACTGAAAGCATATTTTAGTATAGATGTGTATAAGTAGGATTAAAAAGGATTTCTAACCGGCTTTCATTGCATGGCAAATTTTTAAGAAGAGGGAAAATGAAAATAATGTTTTTACAAAAATATAAAAAATATATGAAAAAATAAATATACCAAAACATTATATTGTCTTTGAGTTTTTAAAGTTCAATGGTAATCCATGTAGATAATTGTTTGATAGATTAGCACGCATGGAATTAAGAATGGAGTTGTGTTTACAAAAGGCTGAGAGTTTGTGTTAAACAGGAAGTGTGGTGTCAAAACAGGAAGTCTGTGTAAGGGAAGACAATTCTGTGGGTTTTATACTCTTTAGTTGGAGTTCTGGACTCTTTGTCAACAGGAAGTTAATTGCATGCATCCTAATCTATCAAACAATTATCTACATGGATTACCATTGAACTTTAAAAATTCAAAGACAATATAAGGTATTGGTATATTTATTTTTTTATATATTTTTGTAAAAAACATTATTTTCATTTACCCACTTCTTGAAAATTTGCCATGCAATGAAAGCCGGGTAGAAACCCTTTTTAATCCTCCTTATACACATCTATATTAAAATATGTTTTCAGTTTAGCATTCTGCCTTATCATTATTATTTTTTATTTTCCTATAGATGTATATATGTATATATATCTACACACACACACACACACACACACACACACACACACACACACACACACACATACACACACACACACACATATATATATATATATATATATATATATATATATATATATATATATATATATATATATATATATATATATATATATATATATATGTATGTATACATATGATAGGCTTCTTTCAATTTCTGTCTACCAAATCCACTCACAAGGTTTTGGTCAGCCCAAGGCTATAGCAGAAGTCACTTGCCTAAGACACCACGCAGTGGGAACAGAACCTGGAACCATGTGGTTGGGAAACACATTTCTTACCACACAGCCACAATTCTTTTAAAATGTAGACGGTATGTGTGTGTTCTTACAATAAAAGACATGTGGTCAATATATGTGTTATCTGCATCTGTAAACCAATGGAGGTCTGCCTCCTGCCTTGCTGCTCTTCCAGAATTCTTTACTGGCCACCAGGTGGTTTTCTTGGTATTTAATAGCAAACAAGTCAGCAGATGGTGAACATTGTTCTTTTTTTTGCTTTGTTTTGTTTTTTGTTTTCCCTTCCTTTAGCTTTGTTCTCCCTTTTTTTCCTTGAAAAGACAAATAAATGATAACGTTAAAATCATGAATAATAAAATAGATATTGATAAATAAATATAGCATGAAAATAGCGTAACATAAAACACTTATGCATGTATTTATACACTCACGAATACATAGTCAAATTCTAACAGAGATACATGTATATAAAGTTAAGGAAGAGAAGGTTTGTCTATGCTTTTTCTATTTTCCTTGTGGAATTGTGAAAATAAAATAAAATAAAATGAAAATTCTTAAATGTTAGATGGCAGAACTCGTCAAAAAGGTAAACGCAACAAAACAATTCACTACCCGACTCCCACAAATTTTTTTGTGGGAGAGGGGTTCACAAAAGCCCAAAAAAGGAAAACAGAAAATAGTACCACTAATAATAATACTAATAATAGTAGTAGTAGTAGTAATAAAATTTAAAATAATAATAATAGTAATAACATGTTTCATTACTTCCCTATAAAAAAGACAATTACTTCCATATGTCAATGGTGATGATGACATAGATGATGTTGATGATGATCATGGCCTGAATGGTATTCAGGACACTGGGGTAGAATGAATAAGATGTTTAACATTTTTTTGAAAAAAATTGTTTATTTATTTTTGCCCCATCCCCATATAAACTCCAGATAAAATAATGTCTATATCATATTTTTAAAAATATATTTAGCATTTTTTTTCTTTTAGTTAGAGGAGGGGACAAAACTGTTACAATTGGAATTGGAAATGCAATCTCTCTCTCACAACAACAAGAACAAAAACAAGAATAGTAAAATATCTCAGATTTGGCAAACATTGAAAAACCTGAAAAATGACATCTGACTTCCATATTGTAGAAAATCCTCTTGAATACATAGAGGCAAACAACACATGCGCACATGAACATACGTCGTATATGTGTATATATATATCTATATATGTATGTATATGTATGTACATATATATATATATATATGTATGTATATGTATGTACATATATATATATATATATGTATGTACATATATATATATGTATGTATATGTATGTACATATATATATATATGTATGTATATGTATGTACGTATATATATATATATATATATGTATGAACGTATATATATATATATATAGAAATATATATATATATATATATATATGTATATATATATATATATATCTGCGTATGTGTGTGTGTGTGAATTTATGTATATAAATATCTATGCGTGTATAATATATATTTGTGTGACTTTGATATTCTGATATATGTATTTATGTTATGTATATATATATATGTCTATGTATATATATATTTATATATACGCATACATTTATGCAATCGTGTGTGCGTGGGCATGTGTGTGCAAGTGCATATGTGCGTGCGCGTGTGTATATTATCATTGTTGTTATTGTTGTTTGTTATTCTCCCAGTTATTTTCTAGCAAAGATTATTTGACATTTTAATGCTCTTAATCACACAACTGCAACACCAGACATATATATTACTGTGAAAAATCTGAAATGGTCGGTGGTTTCTTTTTGCCTGAGTAACCCTCTCCCTTGCCTGGATGCCTGGATATTCATAATAACCTGAATTAGACTCATGCATAACAGTTTCACTAGTGCATGACATTGCATAACAAGATATGTATATATCTATCTATTTATCTACGTACCTACCCATGTATATATATATATATATATATAAATGTGAGTGTATGTGTGTATACATAAATGTATATATATATATATACATACATATTTATATACATATACGCACACACCACACACATATATATGTATGTATACATACATGAATGCATATATATATATACAGATAGATAGATAGATAAGCAGTGTGTATATTTGTGTCTGTTTTTATATATAAGTGTTTATATCTTTTTACATGCATTCATCTGAGCATATATATATATATATATATATATATATATATACATACATACACACACACATATATATATATATATATCGATATATATATGTATATATATATATATATGTATGTACATATATATATGTATGTACATATATATATGTATGTACATATTTATATGTATATGTATGTACATATATATATATGTATATGTATGTATATATATATATATGTATATAAATATATATGCATGTATGTATGCATATAGATAGATCAGTAAACTGCCAGACAGTACAACAGTACAGACAGAGAGATATACATATATATAATATATATATATATATATATATATATATGTGTTGTGTGTGTATACGTATATATATTATGAAATTGATAGATTGCTAGAGCGGCAGATAGATAGATAGATATGCAGGTTCTTTCAGGTGCATATAATTACATATCCCTCCATTTTCTGCTCCAGGAAATAAATCTGTTAGGCTTTTAGCCATTCTTAGTCTAGGAGTTGGTCAAGAAATGCTCTTTGTTATGTGCAAGCACAGTAAATCCCCTTCCAGTTTCTGATGAGCTTAACCATATCTTGAAGAAGTATTCCAGCCATAATCAATCATTCTGTCTATATGCTAAACACACACAGATATGTATATATGCATATATATGTATGTGCGTGTGCATATATATATATATATGTATGCATGGAAGATGGACGTTAAAGAATGATGATGATGATGATATGCATATATATACATATATATATATATATATATATATATATATATATATATATATATATTCATATACATATACACACACACATATATATATATATGCATATATACATACACCCATATATAGATATGCATATACATGCATACATTTATATATATATATATATATCAATATACATATATGCTTACTATATATGTGTTTGTATGTATGTATGTGTGTATGTATGTATGTAGTAATAGCGCAAATTAAAATTAGAAGTTCCTGAATTGTGAACAGGATTATTCTAATGCCTTTGTTAAGTAGGTGGGAAGTGGTTTTGCCTCTCATTACTTTTTCCCTTTTGCTTTGTATGTCTTGATACATTCTCTCTCTTTGCCCGCATTTTCTCTTCCTATTTCCTTTGAGTATCTGTGTTTTCTTTATGTGTGTGTATGTGAGTGCATGTATCTGTGTATGTCTGTCCCTTTTATCGGTAGTTTTATATATTTTTGTTTCTGTATCAGCATCATGGAGGTCATTATGACAAATTTAAATATTTGAAACTCTGAGCATTTGCTATTATTATAAGTAAACGGCTTGCCTGTAGATAGTATTCTATTGTATACCTGTTCTCAGTTTATTATTTTTCCATGTAAAGTTTACTCTGCAAAAAGCAAACAAAATGAAAAGAGTAGAAAAAATTAAAATATTCTTTTCTACTCTAGGCACAAGGCCCAAAATGTTGGGGGAGGGGGCCTGTCTATTAGATCGACACCAGTACGCAACTGGTACTTAATTTATCGACCTTGAAATCATGAAAGGCAAAGTCAACCTTGGTGGAATTTGAACTCAGAATGTAAAGACAGACGAAATATTGTTAAGCATTTCACCCAGCATGCTAACGATTTTGCCAGCTCACCACCTTAAAGAAAAATCTAAGATATTGAAATAGTGAAAAGTGGAATGCTTCTTACAACGCAAGAAGGAAAACGTTTAATAATTTTTCTATATTTCAAGCAGAAAGGTCCATCATCAGAAATAAATGTCAGTCAATATAGAACCAGTCACTGTTGTGTTGTTTAACTTCTTTATCTCAATGATTGAAGCAAGCTACAATGCTCTTCTAAAGAAAGAAAGCAAACAAAAAAAGAAACACTCGATCTGTTCAGTGTTGCCATCTGTTAGGTTCATCTCTTACTGACCTATTGTCTCATTGGCAACTCTGGCAACTTGTCTTTGTTTTGCATCCTTTAAACGTTTTCTCTTTCCTTTTTTGACTCTTGGCTCTTGTGGATTGCATTTTGTTGATGTAATTGTTCTAATCATTTTTCCCTTGTTTCTTGTGACTCATTGGCCCTGCGTGCAACAACTCTCCTTTGGTCATTTTCATGGCATTGCTGTCGTTGTGCAGAGATCTCAAGTGACCTTACTCTGGCTACCTGTACCCGTTTTTGCTTCTCTGTAGAATACTGATCATCTACATCTGCCCAATCTCATCATGTAGAGAGTAAGAACATTTTTCTCGGAAATATTTTTGAAAATCAAAATGGGTATTTAATAAAAGGGTATTAAATGAAAAGGAGTGAAAGTTACATGAATATCTTCACAAGAGTGATTGAAATAAAAGGCGATTGTGGAACACCACACACACACACACACACACACACACACACACACACATACACAGTATCAGACATCAAGGTTTATTTCTCTCCTGCTTTTGTGCCCTCTCTTTGGGCTGGCTTTCTTTCACCTTCACCTATAGAACATACATACAGTATCAAACATCAGCATCTCTCTCTCCCCCGCTATCCCTCTCTCTTTCAACATCTAAAGAAACTTGTTTTCTCTCTCCCTTTCTTTCTCTCTGTCTTTTTCTCATTCTATGTTTCTCTCGCTCACACATATTCTCTCTCATTCCTCTAATAGTTCCACTCTTTTAGTTTGTGTCTATTTCTTTCATTCTCTTTTTCTTTCTATTTCTAATTCACTCACACTCTTAAGCCATATACATTTCTCTCTCTATTGAAAAACGTTGTGACGAATGAGGAGATGGAGGAGAAAAAGTAAAGAGCCACTCTCTTACTTTATTCTGTTTCTATCTCTAACCATTTCACTCTGTCATTGACATTATGCACAGACATACAAATACACAGACATTTGCTACTCTATCTATCTGTCTGTCTGTCCATCCATCCATCCATTCATCTCCATCTATCTATCTATGTATATATATAAATATATGTGTGTATACGCATATGTATATATATATATATATATATATATATATATATATATATATATATATATATATATATATATATATATATATATATATATATATATATATATATATCTATATATATCTATATATATATATATATCTATATATATATATATATATATATATATATATATATATATATATATATATATCTATATATATATATATATATATCTATATATATATATATATATATATATATATATATATATATATATATATATATATATATATATATATATATATATATATATATATATATATATATATATATATATATATATATATATATATATATATATATATATATATATATATATATATATATATATATCTATATATATATATATATCTATATATATATATATATCTATATATATATATATATATATCTATATATATATATATATATATCTATATATATATATATATCTATATATATATATATATATATATATCTATATATATATATATATATCTATATCT
>NC_142931.1:112420970-112423470 GCF_046866305.1 Octopus bimaculoides
ATGGTGGTGGTGGTGGTGGTGGTGGTGGTGGTGGCGGCGGTAGCGGTGGTGGTGGTAGTGGCGGTGATGATGATGATGAGGGTGGTGATGGTGGTAGTGGTGGTGATGATGATGATAATGGTGGTGGTGATGAGAAAGTTGTACATGATGTGCTTTTGCAATGACCAGTCATAAACTTTCAACTCCAGCCATGGGCTTGCAACGAACTGACACAGTTCACACACACCACACACACACACACACACAAACACGTGCACACACATACACAAACACGCACAAAAACACACACACGCACATACACAAACCCGCACAAACACACACACACGCACTTACAAAAACACACACACACATAGACACACACATATACTAACTCTGACTCACGTACACAGAGAAACATGTATGTATCTATGTGTGCATGTATATATATATATATATATATATATATATATATATATATATATATATGAATGACTGAACTACAGAGAGCAAGGGTGTGTGGACAAGTAAATTCTAAGGAAAAGAGAGAAAACGGTGAAATGAGAGAGACAGATGGCGAAAAAAAGAGAAAGAAAGAGAGAGAGAGGGCGAGAGATGATGCTGAAGTAGAAATGAATAATTGAGTGAAGAGAATGATTAGAGAATGAAAGGGTGCAGAGAAAAGAAAACAGTGGCAGAAAGAGAGAAGGAGAAGAAGAGAGAGAGAGAGAGAGAGAGAGATTATTCAGGAGAGAAAAGCTGAAGTAAAGAACAAAAGAAGCTGATGATTTATGACTAAAGAAGAAGAAAGAATAAAGTTTGATAGTCTGGTTGTGCTGATGATGGAGAGATTGGCCTCGGTGGAAATGGTTCACCAATATCTCAAGAATTCTTTATAGTTTTTTCAGTTGGTGTTGTTGTATTGGAGCTAGTTGGCTGGTTGGTTAGTTGGCTGGTTGGTTGGTTGGTTGGTTGGTTGGTTGTTCAAGATGTGGTGTAGTGGTGGTCATGATGGATAAAATGTAATAATTTTTTTGTTGTAGTATAAGGTTTTGAGTTGCTGATGTTGTTTTTGTTGTTGTTGCTGCTGCTGTTGTGATGTTTTTTTTTTTGTTTTTGTTGGGTTGATGCAACCCCTACCCACAAACATTCTAACCATAACAATAAATAAATAAATAAAATGTAATGAAATAAACAAAATAAGTAAAGGAAAATGAAAATCAATAGCCATCCAACTTACAGACAAACCTACACCCTTTGATCCTCTCTAGGCACTATCTACCCCTCTGACATGTGACCTTCATAAGGTTTTGATTGGTCTGAGGCTATAGTGGGAGTCACTTATCTAAGGTGCCTTGCAATGGATTCAGTCTCACTGTGTGACACCTTGGGCAAGTGTCTTCTACTATAGCCTCAGTTTGACCAAAGCCTTATGACTGGGTGAAAGACAGAAAGAAGCCTGTCTTGTGTGTGTGTGTGTGTGTGTGTGTGTGTGTGTGTGTGTGTGTGTGTGTGTGTGTGAGAGAGAGAGAGAGAGAAAAAGTGTATGTATGCTTTTGTGTGTGTTTGTGTCTGTATTTGTTCCCACCACTGCTTGACAACTGGCGTTGGTAGGTTTATGTCTCCATAACTTAGCAGTTCAGCAACGAGACTGATAGAATCAATACCAGACTCACAAAAAATCCAATTACTTGGGTCAATTCATTTGACTAAAATTCTTCAAGACAGTGACTCAGCATGGCCACAGTTTAATAAGAAGTTGTTGTTGTTGTTGTTGTTGGCACTCCGTCGCTTATGACGTCGAAGTTCCAGTTGATCCGATCAACGGAACAGCCTGCTCGTGAAATTCACGTGCAAGTGGCTGAGCACTCCATAGACACGTGTACTCTTAACGTAGTTCTCAGGGATATTCAGCGTGACACAGTGTGACAAGGCTGACCTTTTGAATTACAGGCACAACAGAAACAGGAAGTAATAGTGAGAGAAAGTTGTGGTAGAAGAGTACAGCAGGGTCTGCCACTATCCCCTGCCGGAGCCTCGTGGAGCTTTAGGTGTTTTCGCTCAATAAAAACTCACAACGCCTGGTCTGGGAATCGAAACCGCGATCCTATGACCGCGAGTCCACTGCCCTAACCACTGGGCCATTGCGCCTCCACAATAAGAAGTAGAGTAAGTAAAAGATAAAAGATAAAATACCATTCCAATACAAGAAGGAAGAAGGTTCTATTCTACTTATTTCTCTCTGGAAGAATCTGGCTGCTTCCACTTCTAAAGAGAAATGGACAATGCTAACAATGCTAGGTTTTAAAAATGCTCGAGACATGCTTGCATGTCATGATGGTGCTCCTACAATTCCATCAAGATTTGATGGCCCAAGGAAGCAAGGTATAATTAAAAAAATAGCAGAAAAATATTGATAGTAAGTATGGAATTACGTATCACACCTTTCTAAATTATTTGAGGATATAATACAATTGATCTTTTCATTGTGTTCCATCCCATCAAACACTTTTAACACCAGGCA
>NC_142931.1:112433470-112435970 GCF_046866305.1 Octopus bimaculoides
ATTTATGTATGTATAATATGCATGTATGCACACATGAAATTGTGTGTATTTGTGTGTGTTTGTGTGTATGTACATATATATAAAAGTACATACGTGTGTGTGTATATATATATATATATATATATATATATATATATATATATATATATATATATCATCATCATCATTGTTTAACGTCCGCTTTCCATGCTAGCATGGGTTGGACGATTTGACTGAGGACTGGTGAAACCGGATGGCAACACCAGGCTCCAATCTAATTTGGCAGAGTTTCTACAGCTGGATGCCCTTCCTAACGCCAACCACTCAGAGAGTGGTTATATATATATATATATATATATATATATATATATATATATATATATACTAGCAGAGGCACCCGGCGTTGCTCGGGAATGAAATTGTTGCTTATATACTTGAAGAAAAAAAGGCAAAATATGCTGTATAGAAATTTGAGGACATTCTGTAGATGGACTCTCAGATGAATGATGGCTGGGCGCCTCTCATGAATGGGGAAAATTGAAGATGTGCCAAAAAGCCTCATTGGTACTCGGAAACTTTTACGAAAATTAAAATGGGGATTAAATGAAAGAAATGATTTACGTGAATATCCTCACAAGAGTAATTGAAATAAATGGCGATTGTGGAACCCCCACGCACGAAGGCACACGCGTGCGCATACACACGTGTGTCTTTGTAAATATGTTTGTATACATTTGTGTTTGTGTGTGTTTGTAAGAGACAGAGTGTGAGTGAGAGAGAGAGGTTTGTTGTCATGTATACGTACATGCATAAATGTACATACATCTTTGGATGTATGCATATGACAACACAGCCCTTGACTCACTCACACTCTGTCTCTTACAAACACGCATGCGTGCACATACACGTGTGTCTTTGTAAATATGTTTGTATACATTTATGTATGTGTGTGTTTGTAAGAGACAGAGTGTGAGTGAGTGAAGGTGTGTGTGTGTGTGCGTGTGTATGTGTGTGAGACAGAGTGAGAGAGCGGTGTGTATGTAGTATTTACTCTCTCTCTCTCATACACACTCACACACACACTCACACACACACTCACACACAAAATAGAGAGTGAAGCTTTTTTGCTGTTGTTACGTCAATACCGGAAGTTGACGTTGAGGAACCTTTTTAAAGAAGTGAATCTTAAATATAAAGCAATATTATTTATTTTTAATTTAAAAAATCAAATGAAGAGCCTAAGATTTATCCGAGGTCACATTATTCACGCATCAGAAGTATGGAAGCATTTGGTGAAGTCGATTTCACGTGAAAAGCGATTACACACACATCTCTGTTTTATATATAGTATATATATATATATATATATATATATATATATATATATATATATATATATATATTTCGTTTTATGCATGCTTAGGAGTGGCTGGCTCTGTGGTAAGTAGCTTGCTTACCAACCACATGGTTTCAGGTTTAGTCCCACTGTGTGGTACCTTGGGCAAGTGTCTTCTGCTATAGCCTCAGGCTGACCAAAGCCTTGTGAGTGGATTTGGTAGACAGAAACTAGAAGAAGCCTGTCGTAAATGTGTGTGTGTTAGTGTTTGTGCCCCCACCATAACTTGACAACTGATTCTGGTGTGTTTACATCCCCATAATTCAGCAGTCCGACAAAAGAGACTGATAGAGTAAGTATTAGGCTTACAAAGAATAAGTTTTGGAGTCGATTTGTTCGACTAAAGGCAGTGCTCCAGCATAGCTGCAGTCAAACGAAGAGACAGAAAACCATTACTGTCGTTAGTCATAGGCATAAGCAAAATATAAAATGATTGAGGTAGTGAGTGATTGAGTGAGAGGAGAATACTAAAGGCAAGGATGCATGGAGCAAGATTAAGAAAGATGAAAGCAAAGGCTGAAGGAATATGGATGACAGTGGTATGATCAATAGACAAATGAATGATGTAGTGATAGAGGCAATATTAGTATTATTGCTAGGGCAGAATCATTAGTCTACCGTACAAAATGCTTAGCGGCATTATGCCTGTTTTCATGCTCTGAGTTCAAATTCCACTGAGATCAACTTTGCTTTTCATCCTTTCGGGGTCGATAAAATAAATACCTGTTGAGTACTGGGATTGATGCAATTGACCTACTCCTGCCCCAAAATTTCTGGCCTTGTGCCAAAATTTGAAATTAATTTCAGTATTATTGCTAATAGGGAGGTGAATCACTGCTATCTTTAGTGGTTGAGTGATCATCATTGGAAAGATCAAGGAAGAACTGGTGCAATCTGGTGGCTTTGGCATTGGAGATGGTATGGGTTTTTCTCTGCACTTGTGATGTAAATAAGAGTCCATTTTGCATTAAAAGTCAATATGAGGGTTTCTCTCTTGGTAAATACTGCAGTATAGTTTGTTCTAACAGAACATTCATGTTTAAGTGGGGATAAATATTAGACCTAGATGAATGGTAGAGAGATGTATGAATTAAGAGACTAGAGATAGAAGGGTGAGTAATATGA
>NC_142931.1:112448470-112468470 GCF_046866305.1 Octopus bimaculoides
TTAGCATAACCCACTTCTCCATCAGTCCCAGTAAAACAACTCATCTGATGTTAATAATCCTAATAATTCTATGTAAAGTTTAAAAATTCAAGTTGATCTAAAAGCTTAATCTTTACGCCAAACAAATCCAGTTGCATTTTCTTCAAGAACTAAATCACAGGAGGTAAGGATTGACACACAAACAGGATGTTCACCATTAAGCTATAAGGTTCTACTGAAGCTATTATTCCTTATACAAAAATTGAGTGATAGATTTGTGGTACGATGCCAATCTACACAAAATGGTTTTCATATTTGTTATGGTTGATTTAATTGACTTAACCTTTCTGCCTTCCAGTAGAGATGATCTGAATATTGGTAATTCAGTGATACTGGCTCCGTCTAATTAATCTGATATCTTGGTACCATTTCAATGCTGAAAAATGGTAAAATAGAAAAATTGCACTGTGTTTTTCTTCTTATCAGTATTTTTTTGCATTTCTATTTAAGCGTTATCACATTTCCTACCAACAGATATGAACAAAACTGAAAAGATTTCTATACAGGATGGCCCAAAAGTAGGTTTGCAGTTATCAACAAACTGAAAAAGGAGCTTCACAAAATTAACTGAATGATCATAGAATAATGGTTTCATAGTTTTTTTATGATTAAGATCTAAACTGTTAATATATGGATGCAAAAGTGATAGTTGAATAACTGTAAACCTACTTTTGGGCCACCTTGTATAATGCAAAATGACTAAAGTGTTAGTGTTTTAAAGTGCCCATTCAATCAATAGTGGGAGTTTTTTCCTTTCCTGTCCCCTTGTCTTCTGCTTTGCAAGTTATGAGGGTTGGCTGAAAAGTTCATAAGCTGACCACGATAATCTCATGGAATGTAACCAAATGAGGTACATTTTTTTCACCATAGTCCCCCTTGCAGTCCACACACTTCTTCCTTCGGTGTTACAGTGCTTGGATCACATGGTGGAAAAAGTGAAAAAAAGTCATCAACAGCAGACATGACATCATCATCATCACTGCAATACTGGTTCTCAACCAAAGGTTTTTTTTTTTTTTTTTTTACATGTTGGTGAACAGATGATAGGCAGATGGTGGTTAAATCAGGTGAACAGGGAGCGTTACCAACTAGTTCAAAGCAACAGTCATACACAGCAGCCAGTGACACCAAGGACTTGTGTGCTGAGGAACCACCCTGATGAAGAAAGAACACTTTCGAAGTCTTCTTTGAACAGTCAGATATCCGTTTGTTTGGAAAGAAACAATACAGTTACGCACACACACACACACTCTTATATATATATATATATATATATATATATATATATTATTTATGTGCCCTTTTAAAGCCTAGCCAGGCTCATGGGCCCAGTTTTCCCAGTTTCTATGGCGTATGTGTTCTCCCCAGCTGGACGGGACACCAGTCCATCACAGCGTTACTCAAGAAACAGGAAGAAAGAGAGAGAGAAAGTTGGGGCAAAAGAGTATAATAAGGGTCACCCCAAACCCCCTGCCAGAGCCTCATGGAGCTTTAGGTGTTTTCGCTCAATAAACACCCACAATGCCTAGTCTGGGAATCGAAACTGCAATCCTCTGACCACGAGTCCGCTGCCCTAACCACTGGGCCATTGTGACTGCACACACACACACATATATATATGTATATATTGTGGGCTTCTTTCAGTCTCTGTCTATCAAATCAGCTCACAAGGCTTTGGTCAGCCAAGAGGTATAGCAGTAACCACTTGACCAAAGTTGCCAAGCAGTGAGATTGAACTGAAGACCATGTGATTTGTTAACAATCTTCTTACCACACAGCTACACCTGTACCAATTTGATGTAGCATTTTATGAGAGTGGTACTTCCATTCAGGTATCTGTACGAGTTATTCTAAGCAGGTAGTTCATATTATCAGCTTCTGCTAGAGGCAAGTTGAACTAAATTAAATTCCTAGCACTTGGATAGAGCACAATGATCATCATTATTGCCAAGATAGAGAGACAAGTAGAGAGAAACCAAAAATCAGTTCCTACTTGATCTTTGGTCGTCTTATGAAAATGTAAACTAAACCAAACCAAAATCTGATTGAATAGCTTTTCAGTTTATTGTGTCTGCCAGTAATATATTATCAGCAATTTTTTTTTGTCTTACCCCTGACTTATCATTCATAATTTGTAAACCGAAATCTACTGTTTGTTATGGTCTGATTACAACTGGTAAGTAATGAAGAAAGAAATGAGAGAGAGAGAGCCAGAGTGAGAGACAGAGAGAGAGAGAGAACCAGAGACAGAGACAGACATACAGACAAACAAACAGACAGACAGAGGGATTGTGGTGGAGAATGAAAGAAAGATAGAAAAGTAAAAAGAATAGAAGGAAGAAGAGGAGGAGCAAAGAGAGGGGTGGAGGATGTAGAGGAGGAGGAGTAAGCAGAAGGAGAGGAGGACGGGAAAGAAGAAGCAAAACAAGTGGAAGAAGAAGGAGAAGAGGAAGGAGAGGAAGAAGAAGGAGAAGAGGAAGGAGAGGAAGGAGAAGAAGAGTCAATGGGGTAGGGAGAGGCTACTAAATAACTAGTAACAGAGTTAAATGAAATTACTTGTGAAGGTTAGTATGGAAGACTATAGGGACTGTTTGGATGCCGTTATATTTTGACACAGAGAGGAAGACAACAAAAGAGGTGAAAGAGAGATGCAGAATGTGAGGAGGAAGAGAAATAAGATGTGAGAGAGAGAGAGAGGTGGGGAGAAAGAGGGAGAAACAGAGAGAAGGAGAGAGAAAGAGAGAGAGAGAGTGTGTGTGTGTGTGTGTGTGTGTGTGTGTGTGTGTGTGAGAGGAAATAATGAAAGGGTTGATAAAGTAGTAGTGAAAGATGAAAATGAGAAAGAAAGGAAAGACAGAGAAAAAAGGAGTGAGAGAGAAAGGGGGAAATGATAAAGAAAGAGAGAGAGAGAGACTAAATAAAGAGGAGGTGGAGTAAGAAGAATAAAGTGATTAAAAGTGGGATAATTTGGAGAGCGTCTAAAGATTAATCCAAGAAAAATAAATAAGTGAAGGAAGAGACAAAGATGGCTGGAGTGAATGAAAACAAAACAAAGAAAAAAAGAATCAATAAACAGAGAGAAAAAGCAAGACATTGAAGGATATCTAGAAAGTTTGAGAGGGGGAGAAGGAGAGAGAAAGTGAGCTGATTGGAGGTTTGGGGAGAGGGTAGTAGAAGGCGTGAGGTGCAAGGTTATGGAGAAGGAACGTATTGATTGTAAAATCGAAATCTTCTAAACTGGAAACAGTACAACATTCGGTATTTATCAATGCTCTGTAAAATCAGGTTTTATCCCAGACAGGAATGTAGTTTTAAAGTCGAGTATCTAATACCAAGTTGTAGAAACAGACCAGAAGATCTCGATTATTATCGATAACATTGTGATGATATCCATTTGCTTTACTGTTCAAAGCCTGCTTCCAAACAAAGGCGATGTTTGTTTATTACAAGTTTTATTTACCAGCCTATTACTTATTAGTTCCTGAGATTATTCTGTTTATATAACTGAGATGAAAAAATATTTATTGGAGCTTCTAGACTTGCTCTATGAGAAAAATATCATGTCTGTTATTTTATTTATTGTTTTAGGCACAGGCATGGCTGTGTGGTAAGAAGCTTGCTTACCAACATACCAACCACATAGTTTTAGCTTCAGTCCCACCACATGACACCTTGGACATGTATTTTCTAATATAGACTTCAGACTGACCAAAGCCTCATCAGTGAATTTGGTGGACAGAAACTGAAAGAAGTTTAGCGTATGTATGTATATATATATATATATATATATATAATACAGAATGGGACAAGAACGCAAAACATCAAGATAGTTAGGTGATACAAGAAAGGGACAACAAAACATCCAGATAGACAATACAAAGAAAACACGGAGAGGTCATTCGGAGCTTTCTCTCTTCAGTCGAGATCCAGATTATCTTTGCAATTTCAGCTAGTTATTCTCGATATTGCTCCAATCTGGCCAGCCCCAAGGAAAAACTAAGCTAAGAGCATTAGATTCCTTGGAAGAAAGCAGCAAATGTATACAAAAACAAGGATGGAAAAAAACGAAAAATGTTACACAAATACAGTAGGAATAATAACAGGACAAACCAATATATATATACATTATTGTGTCTGGGTTGAGTCATTCTCTTTTAGTGTTTTATTACTTAACACACAGACACTGGTTCGATTTCCACTCATTTACTTATTTATTTTTTCTAAAATTTTTGTTGCCTCTTGCAAATTCTTCAATAGCCACAAAAATTTTAAGGAAGATAAATAAGTAAATGAATGGAAATTGAACCAGTGAGTGTGTTGAGTAATAAGGCACAAAAAGAGAATGACTCTCCCCAGACAATAAAATATACTTCAACACACGAATTCACATAAAGAATCTTGCATACTAAATACAAAAACGAAATATATATCCATATATATATACATACTTTCACTTCAAGTTAGTAAGGTGTGCTAATAATTGCGCTCTCTCAACACATTATGGAGATCAAAGCTTTTCTTTTGCTTGTTTCAGTCACTGGATTACGGCCTTGCTGGAGCACTGCCTTCATTTGAATTTATCTACTCCAGTACTTTTTTTTTTCTTCTTTTCTAAGCCTGGTACTTACTATATTGATTTTCTCTAACTGAACTGCTAAGTTTCAGGGGATATAAGCACACCATACCAGTTGCCAAGCATTGGTGGGGGGACAAAGACAGACATAAAGACACACACACACACACACACACACACACATACACATACATATGAGGGTTTCTTTCAGTTTCTGTCTAACAAATCTCCTCACAAGGTTTTGGTCAGCCCAAGTAGAAGGCACTTTCCTAAGGTGCCATGCAGTGAAACTAAACTTTGAACAATGTGAAACTATACCTTGAACAATGTGCTTATTTTATGCTGTATATAACTGTAAACTAAAATAAAAAAATAAAAAAATAAATATACAAGTCTCCATTCTTCATATTATTAATATTATTATACACCCTAAGGAAGACATACTGTACTAGCAGGATACGCGGGATTACTGAACAGGAAAATTTACCAGTGACTACAATACATGGTAAGCATTGGCATTGGATACTGACCGTTGTGGTTAGCCAGCATCTGGACCCAAACAGCAGATCTAAATGATACCGTGATTTCAGATTAATTAGACAGTATCACTGAATTACCAATATTCAGATCATCTCTACTAGAACGCAGAAAGGTTAAGTCAATTAAATCAACCATAACAAATATGAAAACCATTTTGTGTAGTTTGATATTGTACCACAAATCTATCACTCAATTTTTGAATAAGGAATGATAGTTTCAGTAGAACCTTATAGCTTAACGGTGAACATCCTGCTTGTGTGTCAATCCTTACCTCCTGTGATTTAGTTCTTGAAGAAAATACGACTGGATTTGTTTGGTGTAAAGATTTAGCTTTCAGATTAGCTTCAATTTGTGGATGCATGATACATAAGTACATGTGTGTATGTATATATATATATATATATATATATATATATGTGTGTGTGTGTGTGTGTGTGTGTGTGTGTGTGTGTGTATGTATGTATATATATATATGTATATATATATTTATATATATGTATGTGTATATATATATGTATGTATATATATATGTATGTATGTATATACGTATGTATGTATATATATATATATATTTATATATATATATGTATGTATATATATATGTATGTATATATATATATATATATATATATGTATGTATATATATATGTATGTATATATATATGTATGTATATATATATATATATGTATGTATATATATATATGTATGTATGTATATATATATATGTATGTATATATATATGTATGTATGTATATACGTATGTATGTATGTATGTACGTATGTATGTATATATATATATATATATGTATGTATATATATATATGTATATATATATATATATATATATATATATATATATATATATTCGTTTTGCAAGATTCCTGATGTGATCTCGTGTGTTGGAACAGATATTGATTGTTGTATTTGGGGATGGTCATGTTAACAGTTTAGCCAGAAAATAACCACACGCACTATATATATGGTGTTCACTTATTTCAGATTTATTTTATATTAATCGCATTTCAGCCAGAGTTCTTTCGGTACACTTCTGTGACCTCATCAGTGGTCCTTTGCTTTCTTCTTTCTTTTTTATGTGTCTCTCCTTACTAATGATCTGCCATTTTGTATTCCTATTGTATGTGTCTTTCTTTGCACATGTGCAAATCCCTGTGTGTGTCTATGTTTAGTAAGTGTGTGTGTATGTGTGGAAATGTGTAAGCTATGGACACATAGAGGGTGCAGCAATATCAAAGGAAGGTTAACCGGGAAAATAGTTTTTGCGTGTGGCAGATGCACTGGGACAATAAACACTGAAGATGTACAGAAAACAGATCCAATCACATGCCAGAGAGAGAAACTAGTAGTAGTTAATAGCTTCTGGTACCTAGGCGACCAAGTCTGTAGTGGGGGTGGTTGCTCTGACAGTGTAGCGACTAGAGTAAGAATAGCCTGGGCAAGGTTCAGGGAGCTCCTACTTCTGCTGGCAACTGAGGGCCTCTCACTCAGAGTAAAAGGTAGACTGTATGATGCATGTGTGCAAACTGCCATGTTACACAGCAGTGAAACATGGGCCGTGGATGCTGAGGGCATGTGTAGGGTTGAAAGAAATGAAGCTAGTATGATCTGCTAGATGTGTAATGTCAGTGTGCATACACAACAGAGTGTACCTTCATGTTCTGAGTTCAACTCCTACCAATGTCAACTTTGTCTTTCATCCTTTCAGGCATGATAAAATAAGTACCAGTTGAGTACTGTGGTCAATATAATCAATTTACCTCTTCCCTCAAAATTACAGCCCTTGTACCAAAATTTGAAGCCAATATTTGATAGCCACAAATATTTGTTATAATATATTTTAATATATATTCTGCCAAAGTTGACTTTGCCTTTCATCCTTTTAGGGTTGATAAATTAAGTACCAGTTGCGTACTGGTGTTGATCTAATCGACTGGCTTCCTCCCCCAAAATTTCATGCTTTGTGCCTAGAGCAGAAAAGAATATATTTTAAACATATTATATAGAATGGTTTACTTTCACTATTAATATTCCATGTGAAGATGCATGTTTCTGTGGTTAGAGTGTTACGCTCACAATCATAAGGTAGTGAGTTCAATTCCAGAGCAGGCTGTGTGTTGTGTTCTTGAGCATGGCACTTTATTTCACATTGCTCCAGTTCACTCAGCTGTAGAAGAAATGAGTTGTGACATCATTGGTGCCAAGCTGTATCATCCTTTTACTTTCCCTGGGATAACACCAGGGGCATGTAGAGAGAAGGTTGGTTTACAGCTAATTTCCATAAAAAAAAACCTTACCCAGACTTGTGCCTTGGAAGGGAACTTTCTAGGTGCAATCTCATAGTCCATTAATGCCCTTCTTAACCTTTATATTGTACATGAGCAATTTTTTTTTTCAATAACCAAATTTGTATAACTCACAAACCCCACAAATAATTTGTATATAAACCTTTAAATAAACAATACTTTAAAAAAAACCTCAAAAGTGGTTGCCAAATTTGATAACCACTAATAACAATATACCTGAGCTGTATCCAAGAAGTTCGATATCTGTTCATATCTCCATAAGGGCTATTTACAAATATCTATTCACACCTTGAGAATTGGTAACTGATGGAATTTATAGACATTTGTTTATACCTTGAGTATTGATATCCAATAGTATTTATAGACATATGTTTACATGAACTTGAAGAACAGACTTGAAAACGACGGTGTCTAAAGGTACTGTATGGTGACAGCTTGAAAGTACTGCACGATGTGTGAAAGCACTGGAAAGAAGGATGTAAACTTTGAAATTTTATCTGGAGAATTGATGTTTGTTTACATTGTGGAGATTGCTATATCCATTGATATTTCGTAGTGTCACTTGTCTTCTAATTTATTACAAACCATTGCACATTATGTGTCACAAGGGCAGCATACAGGCAAAAGCAAAAACAATATAATAATAATAATAGTAGTAGTATTAGTAGTAGTCATAGCAGCAACAGCAAAAATAATAATGATAACAAAAATAATAATAACAATAATAATAATAATAATAATAGCAGTAGTAGCAGTAGCAGTAGTAATAATAATAATGATAAACATGTGAAGGCGCGTGGCTTAGTGGTTAGGGGCATTCAGCTAATGATCATGAGGTCGTGAGTTCAATTCCCGCTGCCGCGCTGTGTCCTTGAGCAAGACACTTTATTTCACGTTGCTTCAGTCCACTCAGCTGGCAAAAATGAGTAGTACCTGTATTTCAAAGGGCTGGCCTCGTCACATCCATCCATACATACATACATACATAGTAGAGAAGCGTGACTTAGTGGTCAGAGTGTTGGACTCCTGATCGTAAGGTTGTAGTTTTGATTCCTGAATTAGGTGACAGATGTTCTTGAACAAAAGACTTCATTTCATGTTGCTCCACTCCACTCAGCTGACAAAATTGAGTAATCCTGTGATGGACTAGCATCCCATCCAAGTGGGGAAATATATAAGTCATGGACAAAGGGAAACCAGCCTTTATGACTCTAGAAGATGACTTTACTTTACTTTCTTTTTTACATACATACATACATACGAATTAATGCAGAACTTACAACTCCTGTACCCTGACTATGAATTCTCATGTGACTGATCATCATAGGTGCATTAAGTTATGCACCAACAAACTTGCACAAAAACCTAGAAATATTCAGTTTGACGGGGAAATAGCAAAAGAAATTAATGTGGAGTTTCCAAATCCAATCTATTAGTGGCACAGTGAAGATATGTAAGACATTCCAAAAATTCTCCACCTCAGATTCTTATGTGAATTGATGCACATACTTGGTTGTATGCATTGACAGTTTAACCAACACACCAACTCATCCACATATTTACAAACACTGAGAACTCTCTTAATTCAAAATGACTTGTCACTTTGTTAGAGAACACCTTGAACCCTCTCAGGAAGAACTTAAATAAAACTCAAAGGAAAAACATAGATACATACATACTTGCAACTATATGCATGAGAATGCATACATAAAACAAAACATATACAAATCTGCACATGCACTGACTCCAAATACTGCACATATAAGCGCATACATGCAAAAATGCTCTGTTGATGTTGTTGAAATTCCAATGAAGAACTTTTGTACTTAGGTTAGAAACCTGCTCTTTTGTTATTGGTGAGAAATCTTGAAATAAAACTAAATAATGACGTGCACATACATACCTATCAGATGGGCTTCTTTCAGTTTCTACCAACCAAATCCATTGACAAGGCTTTGGTTGGCTAGGGGTTATAATAAAAGATACTTGCCAAAGGTACCACACAGTGGAACTGAACCTAGAACCACTAGATTAGGAAACAAATTATTTTACCACACAACTAAGCCTACACCTTTGAGCTATTACGCCTCATTATGCTTGTATCTCCTCAACACATGCACTACACTCCCTTGTTTTGTGACAAGTACCAGTAAAGTATTGGGGTCCATTCTACAGTCTGATTGGTATTATACTTATCAAGTATCTAAACAATGAATGCACATGGCCTAGTGGTTAGGCTGTTGCTCTCATGATTGCTAGACCATGGGTTTAATTGGGTGGTGTGTTGTGTTCTTGAGCAAAGCATGACATTTCAAATTGGTCCAGTCCCCCTTCGATCGGTGGGGAATTGTTGGCCTGCTCACCTTGCCAGCGGAGGGGGAGGGACGTTCATTTGAAGGCTAAAACAATGCATAATGCATTGTGATCAGCGATGTGTAACAAGATTTGATAACCTTGTCAGACACATAATCATGTGAATATCTAAATAATCAAATGGTTTTATTCCATTTTCAACAACATTGTTCTGCTTTTTCAGACAAATGAAATCTCAACAACGCATGGTGATATTGTTGGCATTATTTAACCTCCAATCCACAAGTGAAACATATCATTTTTTTAGAGGTATCTAGCACTGTGTTCTTCCTAAATTTAAGATAACACTGTAATACAAGGGATATTTGGTTGCTATTTCTAGCAAATTAGGTGTCCACATAGATACTCCTTCATTGACCTGGCTGTCCTCTTATATTGATTACAAAAGTAGCAGAGAGCACTTTATGATTGATGAGTGTTTTGTTAACATAAAATGATATGTTTAAATTCCCAGGAGGAACTGGAGTAAATAACACTCAACCATTTTATTATATCTGGCCTTGAATAATTGCATACAGATGAAATCTGTAATGCAATAAAAAAAGGCTGAGAAACCAATGAGAAGATACAGAGTCTTTAATACTTCACTGGAAATAATATACAGAATAGAGAATCTTTGTTCAGCTTCCTGTCTGTTGTTCCATGTTGGTATAGGCTAGATCAGGGGTTTTCAACCATTTTCTATCGATGGGCCCCTTTGATTACTATTTTATTCTGGTGGACTCCCTTAGCCATTCGATAATTAAAAACTAGTTTTATAGAAATTTCTTTCAAAATTTCACATGTGAAATTTGACTGGTGACTATTGGTGCTGCCACCTATGGTTGCTTTCAGAGTAAGAGACAGGAAGAGAGAAATTTCCTTTAAGAGGAAAGAACTGTTCAGGACTTATAATGTTTTATTTCTTAGTTTTTTGCATTATTATTATATGATGACTTTTTCTTATGAGTAAGAGAACATATGAAAGGATATTTCCATACAATTCGTTGTTTTTCTCTTGTTTTTTTTTCGTTTTGGATGTCCTAGCAGCTGCACATAATGTTATTTCACTCTTATTGGAGCTTATCAATACAACATAACCTCTACTCATTTACTAATTTACTTGTTTCAGTCATTTGACTGTGGCCATGCTGGAGCACCACCTTTAGTCGAGCAAATCGACCCCAGGACTTATTCTTTGTAAGCCTAGTACTTATTCTATCGGTCTCTTTTTGCCGAACCGCTAAGTTACAGGGACGTAAACACACCAGCCTCGGTTGTCAAGCGATGGTGGGGAGGACGGCTTGCAAAGACCTGTTGGGGCAAGTAAAAGTGAAACCGTGATGACACCTGTGCCCAGCGCCGGTGGCATGTGTAAAGACATTCGAGCGAGATCATTGCCAGTGCCACTGGACTGGCTCCTATGCAGGTGGCACATAAAATACACCATTTTCAGTGTGGCCGTTGCCAGTACCGCCTGACTGGCCTTCGTGCCGGTGGCACGTAAAAGCACCCACTACACTCTCGGAGTGGTTGACGCTAGGAAGAGCATCCAGCTGTAGGAACTCTGCCAAATCAGATTGGAGCCTGGTGTAGCCCTCTGGTTCACCACTCCTCATTCAAATCGTCTAACCCATGCTAGCATGGAAAGTGGACGTTAAATGATGAATGATGATGATGATGATACATATATACGATGGGCTACTTTCAGTTTCCCTCTACCAAATCCACTCACAAGGCTTTGGTCAGCCTGAGGCTATAGTAGAAGACACTTGCCCAAGGTGCCACGCAGTGGGACTGAACCCAGAACCATGTGGTTAGCAAGCAAGCTACTTACCACACAGCCACTCCTGTGCCTATTTTGCCTTTTACACATTAATTTGTGTAAGTTGCACTATATAAAATGTTAGTGAAAGAAACTTTATTTCTTGCAACACATACCAATAGATATATCAAATGCAAAAATTTTTCAGTGGCCCTTAAAATACTATTAGGGTTCCCCAATTTATTATTTTGTTGCATGAATCCCTAAAAATCATATATGGATCCCCAGGGGCCATATAGACCCCAGTTGAGAACCCCCGGGCTCGATGAATATATCAGTAAAGCATTGTATTCTTCTATAGCTGGATGCCCTTCCTGTTGCTAACTTGTCCCAGTTTTTTTCAGTTAAGGGAACACTTATTTTACATATGTTTTGAGGGCATAAATCCCTCGAGAGATTTATTGACAAGAGAAATAACAACAACATCACTGCTTGCTGCTCCCAATATTCAGAGAATATACAAACAAGCATACAGATACATACATGCACCTATCACACATACTCTCACATTTATATATTTATACATTTACATGTATACATATATGTGTGGCAAGTAGCTTGCTTACCAATACTAGTTGTCAAGCAGTGGTGGGATAAAAACAAAAGGCACCAAGACACACACACACACACTATGGGCTTCTTTCAGTTTCCATCTACCAAATCCACTCAAATGGCTTTGGTTGGCTCAAGGCTATAGTGGAAGATACTTGCCCCAAGGTGCCATGCAGTGAGGACTGAACCCAGAACCATGTGGTTGGGAAGCAAGCTTCTTACCACACAGCCGTGCCAAAGGTACCACACACTGAAATTGAACCCAGAATGATATGGTTGGGAAGCAAACGTCTTAACCACACAGCTAAGTCAGCTTCTTTGAGCTTATTCCCATATTATGCTTGAACCTCTTCTCTTCGATCAAATTCACCTTTTTTGTGTCCATTTACTGGTCAAAATATAACAATAGACAGGAACATCTTGTTCCCTGTGCTTTTATTCTCTGCGTATTATAAATCCTTTTCCATCAACTTCCTGTTATTAGCTACACTTGGCTCAGGGTTCCTTTTGTAAGAGATAAGTTTAAAAAAAAAAAAGACAGAAATAAAAGAAAACGAAATTCCTTTCTTTTTCTTTTGCCTTTCCATTTTTCTTAACCCCCTTCAAAAATCAAAGATCTGTTCAGTGTAACTGACTGAAAAGGAATTGTCCCTTTAAAAGCAACAGAACAACGTTTTTCATTTTTTGCGCATATACATATATATATATATATATATATATATATGCATGCACACACACACACACATGCATATATGTAAATATGTATTTTATATATATAATACATATGTATACATACATACATATATATATATGTATATATAATATATACATGTTTATGTATTATATATATATATATATATATATATATATATATATACATATATATATGCACATATACATACATATTAATATATATATATATGTATATATATATATGTGTGTGTGTGTGTGTGTGTGTGTGTGTGTGTATATACACATATATACATGTGTGTGTATATATATATATACATACACACACACACACACACACACACATATATATATATATATATAGAGAGAGAGAGAGAGGGAGAGAAGGAGAAGATTGATGTTCATGCACACACACACACATGTATGTACATGAATGCAATTATATTTTTTTGGCAGCCCTTCCTTGAGAAATTCTAAAATCTTATGACACAACTTCTTTTAGTTTGTTGGAAGAAAGAAAAGATCAAGGCAGGAGGCTTATTTTTCTCCTTTTTTGTATTTTTTTCACAGTGCATAAGATTCCTTTATCAGGATATGCTTGTTCTGAGGATGATGATGGTGATGATGATGGTGTTGGTAGTGATGATGATGATGATGATGGTAGTGATGATGGTGGTGGTGGTGGTGATGGTGGTGGTGATGATGTTGGTAGTGGTGGTGATGATGATGATGATGGTGTTGGTAGTGGTGGTAGTGATGGTGGTGGTGATGAATATGATGATGACAATGATGTGAACAGTGGAAGAATCTGTTGAGCACCAGAATAAAAAGCATTATTTCTAGTATTAAGTCCGTTTACATTCTGAGTTCAAATAGCACTGACAGTGACTTAAATGTTTCTCTCATCCAGGAATGATAAAATAAATTCCAATCTGTTAGTGGAAATCAGTTCAATGGAAGACATACTTCCTGTCAAATTCCTGACTTTGTGCTAAACTTTAACGTACCTAGGGCTCCAAAGATGTATTTTATGTATATGAGATTAGGGCACTCAAAAACTAACTATTAATACATAATTCTTCACCATCGTTGCTAATGTAAATAATGTTACTTGTCTTGTTTTCTATTTGTTTCTCTCATTTGTGTGCCCAACTTAATTTTTATATTTCATGTTGTTTATGTTTTATGACGTCTGGTACCCTTATATGCATATCTACATATATATATATATATATATATGTATATATGTATGTATGTGCATATGCTTATATATATGTGTGTGTGTGTGTGTGTATATCATCATCATCATTTAATGTCCGCTTTCCATGCTGACCAGGCTCCAATCTAATTTGGCAGAGTTTCTACAGCTGGATGCCCTTCCTAATGCCAACCACTCCGAGAGTGTAGTGGGTGCTTTTACATGCCACCAGCATGAAGGCCAGTCAGGAGGTACTGGCAACGGCCACGCTCAAAATGGTGTATTTTATGTACCACCTGCACAAGAGCCAGTCCAGTGGGACTGGCAATGAACTCACTCGAATGCCTTTTCACGTGCCAGGAAGGCGACGTTGGTAACGGTCACGCTCAAATGGTGCTATTTACGTGCCACCTGCATGAAAGCCAACAGCTGGTGCTCTGGCAACAATCACGCTTGGACGGTGCTCTTAGTGATTTACTGGTGCTGGTGCCATCACGATTACGCTTTCGTTTGCCCCAACAGGTCTTTGCAAGCCGAGTTTAGTGTTCAATGAAGACGTTGGCATGGGTGCCAGTCTACAAATTTAGTTCGATTTCGATTTCACTTGCCTCAACAGGTCTTCGCAAGCAGAGTTTATTTTCCAAAGAAGGAATGTTACGCATAAGTGGGCTGGCTACATTCCTGGCAGAGGCCTGGATTTAGGTCTCACTTGGCTTGCCGGGTCTTCTCACGCACAGCATATTTCCAAAGGTCTCTGTCAGAAGTCATTGTCTCGGTGAGGCCTAAAGTTCGGAGATCGTGCTTCACCACCTCATCCTAGGTTTTCCTGGGCCTGCCTCTTCCACGGGTTCCCTCAACCCCTAGGATGTGGCACTTTTTCACACAGCTATCCTCATCCATTCTTGCCACATGTCCATACCAGCGCAATCGTCTCTCTTGCACACCACAACTGATGCTTCATATGTTCAGCTTTTCTCTCAAGATACTTACACTCTGTCGGGTATGCACACTGACATTACACATCCATCGGAGCATACTAGCTTCATTCCTTACGAGCTTACGCATGTCCTCGGCTGTCAAGGCCCATGTTTCACTGCCATGTAGCATGGCTGTTCGTACACATGCGTCATACAGTCTGCCTTTTGCTCTGAACGAGAGGCCCTTTGTCATCAGCAGAGATAAGAGCTCTCTGAACTTTGCCCAGGCTATTCTTATTCTAGCAGCTACACTTTCAGTGCACCCACCCCCACTACTAACTTGGTCACCCAGATAGTGGAAGCTATCAACTACCTCTAGTTTTTTCTCCCTGGAATGAGACAGAAGTTGTTTTCTGCATATTTTCAATATTTATTGCACATGAACATCTGCTACATACAAAAACTAACTTCCTAGTTAACCTGCCTTTGATATTGCTGCACCTCTTATGTGTCCATAGCTTGCACTGGGTACATCTTATAAAGTTTCTACCTATATACACACATATATATATATATATATATATATATTCAAAAACTAGGGAATGGAGTAGATAAGATCTAAATTATATATGTTTCATTGCTAGCAGAACTGTGGAAGTAGTAAATTAAATTATCCAAACAAGGGGTAGACTGCTAGCTACCCTTCAGGTCAAAGATACCCCAATTATAAGGAGTTTACACTGTCATTAGGAGATCCCATGTTGACTTGTTGGGGATTTGATCGAAATGCTCACTAACTTCCTACACCACGATGCTTGGATCTTACCATTGCACTCACACATATGTATGTGTGTATATTTGCGTGCGTGTGTGTGTGTATGTGTGTGTGTAATTGTTTCCCCTTAAATTTGTTGGTTTCTGTTCAATCAGGACTGACCTGGGGTTAAACAGCAACTGTTACATTACTCTGTATCGCCACTCGTAACACTGCTGAAAGACAGTCACACCTCGATATTTGATCTCTCTAAATATTACATAAAACTGTTTACTACCACATCAACAACAACAACTTTGATCAATAACAGTAACATTTTAATACCCTAACTAACAACCACAACAACCACAGCAACAATAATAATGACAACAACAAATCAAAACTCAACAACAACAACAACAACAACAACAACAACAATATATCTATAACTGATAAATAAATTGGTTGGACGAAAGATTAATTAAATGACTTTTGATATCTTTTTTTTTTTTACATATTGGTTGCTTTTAGCATTGTTGTTGTTATTGTTGTTTTCCATTTTTTCCTCCTTTAAATTGATTTCCTGATGGTGATGCTGGTAGTGGTGATAGTAGAAATAATAATGGTAGTGGCGATGCCAGTGGTGATGGCAAATTTGGTGGTCTCTCCTTTTTCTTTAAATTTGTTTATTGTTACTCGTAACGTCATCATCATCATCACCATCACTATCTTTATCAACAGCAGCAGCAGCAATAACAACAATAACAGTCTCTTCACTACCACCTTCTTCTCCTTCTTCTTCCACCAAAAACTGGTTTGCCTCTGGCAAAGTTAAGTACATTTGGGAGATGGAAATCTAAGCAAATTATAACCCGAAGGACATATTTTAAACCTTTTGAATGTTATGGTTAAAGAAGAAATAACAGACGAAAACAGTTTCGAACAGAGGAGTGTTTTGTTTGTTAACCCTTTCAGAACTGTTCCATGGTGAAAATAAGCAACAGGATATATATTTTATGTTGAGAGAATCATGTGGAATACGAATTATTTATTCATCTATTTATTTATTTAGATTTTGGTTTAGTTGGTTGCAATAGCATGAAGAATTTTCACCCATTGAAAGACAAATGTAAGATAGTGAGATATCGCAATACATTTTACTTCAGGGATAACCAGAAATGCTTAAACACCACAAACAAAATGACAACAGTCAACCAATATTTATATCTTCACATAGAGCCTGACAGAAATATAGCAAATTTAATAAAATACCACATCAACCTTTTTATATACAACTTATTGGGACAATAGTTTTATTTATCAGAACAGAACCAATTTCACCACAGGCTGATGGAAGATTATTACTGATATAGTGAGGCTTCTGCTGAGTTCTGAGCCATAACTCTTAAATCCTAGTTCAGGATTGCCATCTAACTATATTGCCATGAAAGACAAAACCAGCTATGTGGAATTAACTAAGGTATTAATGAATATATGAACATGGTTTGACCAATCAAATCAGTTGGTGTGAGACCAAATAAATGATAGACTTGAAAGTAAGTTTTGAAAATTTTCCTACTAAATATTTCTGTCAAAGGTTCTAGAAGCTTCACATGTGGGTGGGAAGCAAGCTTCTTACCACATAGTCACTCCTGCACCTGTATATAAATATAAACAAAGTAGCATTTGTTTTTTTATAAGCATCAGAATGTGTATTGTAAGATACAAATAAGATGATGATTTATTTGTCAGCAGGCAGTTTAGCTCAGTGGTAAAGCACTTGGCCAGAGTCTTTAAGGAATGTGGGTTTGAGTCCCATGGCCGTTTTTTGACAAACAACTTACAATACACATTTCTATGCTTATAAAAGAACAAATATTTTGTTTATATTTATATGCACATAGATGCAATATAATGTTATGGGATGTAATTACAAATAGACAAATAAGCATATATATATGTGTGTGTATGTGTGTGTGTGTGACAGGCTTCTTTCAGTTTCCATTTTCTAAATCCACTCATGAGTTTTTGGTCAACCTGCGGCTATAATAGATGACGCTTGCCCAAAGTGCCATGCAGTGGGACTGATCTCAGAACTACATGGTTGGGAAGCAAACTTCTTACCGCACAGCCACATCTGCACCAATAACAATTTTAAATAATTTCATGAAATATTATAATAATAATTATAATAATGAATTTGTTTTGCAAGATTCCTGAGGTGAAATCGTGTGTAGAAACAAGTATTGTTATATTTCAGGATGGTGATTTTTTTCTTGTCAAATAAACACACACACAATATATTCATTCTTCACTTGTTTGTTACTGTTCTTATTTTATTTTCGTTGTCTGGAAATCTTTCATTACACACCTATGACCTCTTCACAGACTTTCCTTCCCATGTGTCTCCTCCTGTTCTCTTTGGTCCATTCTGTATTTCTATGTTGTTGTATCCTTATCTGCTACATAAAAAAAATAATATTTGCTATGTTAAAATAATATATTTTGATATTCTTTATTCTCATACTCTTTTCCTTGTTTCAGTCATTTGGTTGCGGCCATGCTGGGGCACCACTTTGAAGGGTTTTAGTTGAACAAATCGACCCTAGGATTGATTATTCTTTCAAGCCTAGTGCTTGTTCTATCAGTCTCTTTGCTGAACTGTTACATTATGGGGGTGGGGGACATAAATACACCACCACAGGTTGTCAAGCTGTGATAGGGGACAAACAGACACAGAGATACACACACACACACACACACACATAACAAATTAAAAAGGGTGGCTTATTAGAAATTAGAACCTAAAGGCAAAATTAATAGAGTTTAACTCTTATCTTTAGCAAAAGCAGTGCTAGTCAGTACCCTCTCTCCCTTTCGTGACCTATGTGTGTGTGTGTGTTTGTCAACATTTTCTTTTTCTTTTGTCTTAGTCTTGATATCGCTTTCTCTTCTTAGAATTTAATCCAGCCAATGTGCAGACGAGTCCACAGATTGGACACAAAAGACGATTGTTAGACAAAGCATAGGTACAGGCATGGCTGTGTGGGAAGAAGCTTTCGTCCAAACCTCATGGTCCCAGATTCAATCCCATTAAGCAAGTGTCTTAGGCAAGTGTTTTCTACTATAGCCTTGGGCTGACCAAAGCCTTGTGAGTTGATTTGTAGATAGAAACTGAAGGAAGCCCATGATATATATTAAATGTATGTACATATTTATGTATGTGCATTTGTTCTCCCACTATCACTTGACAACTGATGTTGGTGTGTAGAGCAACAGACTCTATTAGTGTCGACCAAACAGAAAATATTGTCTACAAAGAAGTTTTGTAATCATATTGATATTATCAAAAGGAATGCAATTCATAATCTAAATAAGGAAATTTGTGAACTTTGAATGTATAAGAGTATCAACAAGCCTAAAATAGTGTAAACAACTAATATAAAAGTATATCTAGATAACATTTTTTTCTTAATACTTGTTATGTAGAGGTCGAAGGGAGCTCTGGCTTTAATTAGAAGTGGTCCACATAGCCATTCATGATACAGAGGTTGGGAGCCTATTTCAGTTCGGGAGTGAATCGTCATCACATGTCAAATAGTCGCAAACATGTCATATGGCTGCAATAGAATGCTGTATCACCAATAATAATGTGATTTCCCTAAGACATTACCCAGTAATCTATCCAGTCCATTTACACATTTCTCAATACATACTGTTGTTATGACTTTCAGCCCTCATCTTATGCCTCCATCATAGACGAGAAGATTTGCTTGTTTAAATAGTTTAAATAAATAGTATTACATTTGACAGAGTAATCTGAATGCTGAATGGTTAATTTTGTGGCTATGTGGTAAGAAGCTTGCTTCTCAATCACATGGTTAGGAGTTCAGTTCCACTGAGTGGCACTTTAGGCACATGTCTTCTAGTATAGCATTGGACTGATCAAAGCTTTGTGAGTGAATTTGGTATATGGAAACTGAGAGAAGAATGTCACATATGTATGTATATATAAATATACATACACACACACACACACACATATATATATATATATATCATCATCATCATCATCATCATCATCATCATCATCATCATCGTTTAACGTCCGCTTTCCATGCTAGCATGGGTTGGACGATTTGACTGAGGACTGATGAAACCGGATGGCAACACCAGGCTCCAATCTGATTTAGCAGAGTTTCTACAGCTGGATGCCCTTCCTAACGCCAAGCACTCAG
>NC_142931.1:112473470-112485970 GCF_046866305.1 Octopus bimaculoides
TTGCTGTAATTTTACATTATATGTATTCATTATGTTGATGTAAATCATAATTATAGAATGATTATGTGAATTTTGTCTCTTCTTAAAGCAAGCTATATATTGTCTAGCGTCTCAGTTTCAACCTGAGCACTTCAAAGCAATTGTGCAAAAAAAAAATAATTTCAAAAGAAAAAAAGAATATTTTTCATATATATATATATGTGTGTGTGTGTGTGTGTGTGTATATATATATCAGTGGCGTGCAGTGACTTCTGAGGTTGATCATGCAAGAAATACTTATTGGTTGAGCCAAAAGAATGTAAAAGAAAATTATTTATATAAAATGATTTATATGTAAACACAAACACACACATCTTTCAATGTGTATGTGTGTTTATATTTATGTGGATGTGTTTCAATGCGTGTGTGCATCATTGTCTAACAATGTACTATGTTCAGTAAGTATCAGAACAGGCTGCTTGAGTGAGTGTCAATTAGTTTTCGGAAATTGGTAAGCGACCTGATAAAGCAGGTGATTTGTATTTGACAACTTTAGAGTCTAAGATGAAAGAATGCCCTTTAATACATTCAAATTTCTTTTAAAATGTCTGAAAATGTTGTTTACTTACCTCATTTATAAATTAATTCAATTCTTCAATCTTTCTGAACAAATATATTTATCACATTTTCATAGAAATCCTCTTTTCATCAATTGTTGTAATAAATCATTTTCAATTGACATTAGTGCTAACGGAGACCGTTTGTTTTCTCCTGATACATTTCTTTGGTACGTTTTGATTTTAGTCTATGTAGAAAAGGATCACTCTACAGAAGCAGTTGTAGACAGAATTGTCAAAATCAACTTGCAAAGATTGAAGAGTTCTGGCATAGTTTCATAAGGTCACTGATGTAAATGTAACTCATTAAATGACTTACACTTTGCTTTTTAAAATCTTTTATTGAATACATCATATTGAGCTCACTTTGTAATCGAATTCCATAAAAAAATCTGCTATAAGTGGTTTTTAAAGAATCTAAAGAATCCACAGGAAATTGTTTGCATTAGTCAACAACTTTGCTGAAATTCAAAAGTTCCCTGAATTTAAGCTCTTCTAAGAATGAATATCGTGCTTTTATTTGGTCAACTATTGTGCCAATAATTTTGTTATAAAGCATTCTATAATGTTGAGGATCAATAGATATATTCTTGGATCTCTGAATTCCGATTGTTGCATCGATTCCATATTTTTTCCCTAACATATAAAACATTGAAAAGTTTGTTTTCAAGCACAGTTCTAGCTTTATCTATTTACACTTTACAATGCATTATGTGATGACTTTTACTCTGGAGGATGTAAAAATAGACATCAGTGAAAGAAAATATGCCACTGAATACTTCTAATAAAAATAAGAAATCAGGAGATTTTAAAGTATGTAAGAATCCAATTGTTGAATTTATGGTGGCATCATCCCATGCTTCAGAATTTTCATCGATGTCTTCAAAAGGGCTAATTATGAAATTATAATTTTCTTTTGTGGTAATAATAAGACATGAGGATTAGTTGCATCCAGTTACAGTTGCTTTCGGAAATGTTTTAACAATGTTATCTAATGCATTAACCCTTTTCAGTGATTTCGTAAAAAATGTACCCTGTCCGTTTATTGTAGAAAAAATATCTTGCATTCTTTTAGAGCAGAAAATGATTGTGAAAGAACTAAATTTAGGATATGAGCGCAACAATGAATAAAGATCACACATTCATATTTTCTTTCTTACTTTTGACTGTAACCCATTTAATTGTCTTGCCATTGTAGTGGCACCATCATAGGTTTGTGCAATCAATTTGTTTTTACGTTTCCACATTTCAATACATTTAGAAACATGTTCAGATAAAACATTAGCAGATTTATCTGCACTAACATTATTAAAACCGATAAATCGTTCTTTTGTAACATAATATTTTGTAACAAAATGTGAAACAGTTAACAATTGTGAATATGCCGATACATCTGATGTTTCATCAACAAGAATAGCAACAAATTTATCATGATTAAGTACATTTTGTATTTCATTCAACATAAACTTTTGAATTGCATCGATTAAGTCATTTTGAATTCTATTTGAGAGACCGGAGAAGATAGAAACTGTACCTAGATGGCTTGCCAATTTTTTGTCATATTTGCTGATTAAATATAAGAGTTCTATATAATTTCCTCGATTATTAGATTCTTCAGATTCAAAATGACCCCAAAATGATAATTCCTGATGACCTAAAAAAAATAACTATATTGATCAATTGTTGCAGAATGGATCTGTTTCGTCTAACTTCCTCATTATGATATTGTATGCTCTGTTTTTTACATGCATCTAATTGTAAGTCTATGTGAATATTCCTGAATGTTTTAAGATCTATCAATAATTTCATATGCCTTTGAGAACGTTCATGTTTTAGCATAGCCTTATATAAATTATTTAAATCATCACAACCGTTATCACTCCAAACAGTTTTTTCTAAACAAAACAACACACATGGCCAGTAGAATAACTTATTCTGCGGATTACTACCAGTTAACCATTTTTTTCTCTTCATACAAATTAACCTGAATTTGTCTCATGAATCTGTTGTTGTAGCTTCGCAAGTCAGGTGATTTCGGTGTTGGTCGACCACCATTTATAATCAATTGTTTCCCTTCAAACTCTTTTTGTAGAAAAAATATTTTTCAAAATTTCTTCTATTACACACATTTCAGTAATTTGGACAAATATTTTGAAAATCCTAAAGAGATCTTATGAAAGTAACAGTGCACGTGTGAGTGTTTGTCAGTGTGCGTGTGAATTACAAATCAGTTTCAACAAAACGGAAAGATAATTTTAGTCAATCAATGAAAGATTAATTAACTGTATTATATTTCTGATTTCTGAATTTTTGAAAATTTGTTCAATACTGAGGATGGTTAATGATAATTTCAAAACTTACGACAGAGGGAAATAGATATTCCAAAGTCACAGCAACATTTGAGCTGACTAATTAAGAATTATGGGACTGTTGATATGTTTTGGTTAGAATTTTTATGGGTCAAAAAAGTCAAACCCATTCAACCATTTAGCCTGTTGTGTTAGCGACATCAATTACAAAGAATTGTTGACAAAGAAGACCTGATTGGAAGGTAGGGGAAAGCCAAAGCTGTAACATTCATTTTTCTCAAAACAATGCCTTCTGTAGTTATTTTATTGAAATAGAAAATAATCTTACAGGTAATGACTTTACAGATAGGCAGGAGAGAAATGATAGTTATTGAAAGATAGGAAGGGGAGGACAAAAGATTTCATATATGTTTTTCTTTAATCATGCCTACAGGAAGCAGAATGGGAATACAGCAAAGTATCAAATCTGGATGGGTTTCCTTTGAAAAAAATAACTATTTTAGCTCAGTTTCCAATGATTTGGACAACTTTTCAATGTGGTTATAAATACATTATGTTCTTAAATTAATTTTTGAGTTACATAAAAAATAAACGGTCATGCATTGCATAACTTGCATGCCTCAACTGCATGCCCCTGGTATAATATATATCCTGTTCATCATCATTATTCAAAGACTATTTCGTGCTTGTATAGCATGGGTAAGACAGAATTTGTTGAGGCACCTTATCTACAGATGGATGCCTTTTCTGTCACCAACCCTCACCTATTTTCAATCAAAACAAATATTTCCCTATGGCCAGAGCTATTTTTCACAGACGACAGGAATGAACAACATTGCTTGTATGATAGCAATACTCATTTACAAACAAGATGTAATGTCAAGATAAAGGTACACATGCACCTATTCAGTCAGGAACGTGCATTTGTACATACATACATACAGCATTGCTATTATTATTGTTGTTAAGGCAGCAAGCTTGTAGAATTGTCAGCATGCTGGACAAAATGTTTAGAGGCATTTTATCCATCTGTATGTTCTGAGTTCAAATTCCACTGTAGTCAACTGTGCCTTTCATCTTTTCAGAGTCGACAAAATAAGTACCGGTGAAGCACTGGGGCTTGATGTAATCGACTAACTCTCTCCCGCTAAATTTCAGGTCTTGTGCCTTTATTAGAAAGGATTATTATTGTTGTTGTTATATATATTTAAGACAAGTTTTTTTCCCTGTTTTCATCTGCAAATTCCACTAACAAGGCTTTGGTTGGTCAGGGGATATAATAGAAAACACTACCCAAGACTACATGACTGCTATAGTCAATAATATACACCACTATAATAAAGCTTCACTGTATATACTGGCAAAGATGTGTACAGGTGTATAATGGGAAATAATTTGTAAGGCTAAATCTTACCGAACAGGCAGTAAATTCTGCTCCTTATGCACTAACGAGTTTAAGGAGATACTATTCACTAATAAAAAAAAATAAACTCTCAAGATGAACGAAAAATTAAATGCAGACATAAACTCAACTTTTTATATAATAAGTTTAGATAATTGTACACATGACTCTATTATAATATCTGCTTAGTTACGACCTCGTAATAGGATATAAGTTTAGGTAGTGAGTTGCAATAGCCTTGTGATTAATACTCTGCTAATAGATATACACTAACCTTAGCCTTTTTATACTTATTCTTATAAACCCTCAGCAGTAATTAGTCTTGCTAATACGTAGGTCTTGATTACACGTGGTTCGAGATAATATTAACTTTCTACTTGGAGACGATTTATAAGTCCACCTTACTACTACCTTCCTTCATTTTTGTCATTTTTAGTTATTGTATATTTTACGTATCCTTAATTACTTTTAAATGTTTACTCTCATCATTTATTTCACTATTTTTTCTTCTACTCTTTTATATAGTAGCATAATATTGTTTGATTCCAGGTCTACGCACTTATATCATCATTTCTTCTTAGTTTTTTCTTCCTTCTTCTCCTTCCACGCCATGCTGTCTCGTATCTCACGTGTTTTAGTTCTAAACGTCAGTTTTCCATTTTGACCACGTGGTGGGCGCCATTTTGTCACGTGACACACATGGTATATATTTCTTTGCCATTGGATAGTACCTCAGTCAACCACGTTTCTTTGAGTCGTTCGTATTTTGATGGTTTCACCGAAAGGTTGGTTGTTTTGCTTTGCGTGCTGTTGATATTGTTGTAAATTGTGTTTCGCTTGTTCCCGTGAGGGTGACTTTGATATTATATTATTTGTACTGTGAACTGTGATCCTCCCCCTTCGGGGGAGAGAATTTTGGGCTCAAGTGGACTGTGTTGGTGTTAAACCAAACGATTATCTCTCCGTTAGACGGAGTTGTGTTGTGTTAAAAAATTAAAGAAAAAAAAGGAAATGGCTTCTATGGAGGTCTAAAATATTATGAATTTTGTAGCGGCCGTTGGCGGTCGTGAAATAATTCAATTTAAAATTGAAGAAATACAGAAGTTTTACGGGATGATAACAGAAAAAGATGGTGAAGCTAAGATCTCACCTCCAAGCGAACTACAAAACGAAATAAAAGAACCAACAATTATCTACAAAACCTACAATGTAGAGACAAAGAAATTTGAACACTTGGAGGAGGGGACAATTGAAAAATGTCTTGGTTCAACAATGATCGAAATTAAATATTTAACAAGGGGAATGAAATTCACAACTGTGGAAGCAAGGTTCGAGTCGTCAGAACGTGCAAGAGAATATTCGACTCGAACTTTGCAAAGTGGAAATATTCTGCTGCTACCATTATACCTGGGACGGAGAACATCCAGGATTAAAATTAAAAACTTCCCCCCTGAAGCAGAGGTAGGGTAGATTTTGGCCACCCTCCTCCGCAGGAGAGAGGAAAAAATCAAAATAATCGAAATAATACGAGACGGTCCACTAAATTGGCGAGGTCAGACCCTAGAGATTCTGGCCCAAGCCACAAGCATCGACCTGGAGGATTTACCGGAAACTAGTGTAATGAACGACATGAACATCTCTATTCACGTAGAAGGGAGAAAACCTCGGTGCTACAAGTGCAGCAAGAAGGGCCACATAAAAGAGAAGTGCCCCGAAAACAATAGAAAAAACAAAGAAATTGCGCCCCTGGATACAGAGGTTGCGGAAAAAAACGCATCTACCAAAAAGGGTGAACTCCCATCCAAGGAGGCTGTTACCAGGAGTTCATCCCACCAAGAGGTAACACACGTATGAGAGGAGTACATTACGGATAGTGAAGAAGAAAAAATTGTGACTACAGACGAGTATAAAGTGTGCTCTAGGAAGAGACAAAAAAAAAACTGATTCCCCGAAAGCAATTCGAGCTAAAATACTCAAGCCCCCGAACACAGAAAGGTAAAAAAAGAAAATGTCCTTCATAGACATACCCATAAACATCCCCGAATCCAGTGATCTAGTAACAGTGTCTTACAAAGCCAAGAACATTTATTTAGATGGGGTCATTAGACCCCATCGAGAATCCCTAGTCTATAGAAATGACTATGTTCAAAGCCCTTTCGTAATAGCAAAAATTGCTAGAACATTATTTTTCGACATGTTCAAATTACATCCCAAAGACATACATTTATTAAAAAATCAAACAAAGGTGTTCGACCCGCCGATGGAGCCATTCTTAGACGAAAAGGATGAGCGTAGGGGAATGGTCTCAAATGTTTTGAGAACCATTCCCCTAACAACAAGATAAATGAGGGTAAGGTAGCTTTCTTTTCTTCTATGACTCATAATGATTGCGTTGCATATTGCTTGTTTGAACGTGCGTGGCCTGAACTCGAAGAGGAAGCAGGCGTGCCTCCTCGACGACCTCAGGTCACATGATATAGATGTGATGGTTGTTACAGAGACCAAGCTGTACAAGCTGCAGGCCTTCTCTGCACTCCTGAACGGCTACGAGAAAATAATTTCTTCTAGCCGGGAGGGAGGGAGCAGAGGGGTAGCTGTCTTGATCCGTAAAAGCTTGGTCATGCAAGTAAGTACAATCTTCGTGGACCCAGAAGGCGAGTTGGTCGTTCTGGATCTAACATACAGTGGTAAGGCCGTCAGGCTGGTGGGCATCTACGCGCCTAGTAATGCAAGCAAACGGGTTGGCTTCTTTCAACGCCTGGAGAATTTCCTGGTAACATCAAAGACACTAGTGGTACTAGGTGACTTCAACGCTATACTAGATGCACGCCTAGATAGCGTGGGCTCAACAGATAGAAAAGGAAACTCTTGCCTCATCGATCTGCTGAAGCGTTTCAGGCTGGCAGATCGATACAGGCTTGACCACCCGAACACTCCAGTGTGGACCTGGACAAGAAGTGACGGAATGGTCAGGTCTTACATAGACAGGATAGTGGTAAGCACTAGAGATAGTCACAGTTTCAGTTGTCCACAATTTACATACGTACCCTACACATATCACAAGTTAGTGACGTGTAGGGTGAATATAGATAAGGTACATAGACAGGGATCTGGCTACTGGAAGTTGAACAAGACTATATTGGATTGCAAGGCTTACCGTAGCCAGATTAAGGAGTTAGTGAAGAGGGCGCTTACCGGCGCTGTTATCAACAACCGGTGGTGGAGCGCCCTCAAAAGAGCCCGTCGAATTGAGTCAATTAGATTTAGCAAACAGTTAACTCTAGAACAGACTAGAATAGAAAGGGATTTAGTTAAGGCATTAGACGAGGCATTGAGAACGGGCTCTGCGTCACAAGTGTTGGCGGCGAGATCGGCACTGGACCGACACCTCAATTCCAAACATGAAGGATGCAGAGTCCGAGCTAGGACACGTGCAATGGGCCGTGAAGGTATCAATGTTGCTAGATGGGCTCGCCCGGAAGAAACCCGTCGTGGCATTGATGCTACGATCGGGTCTTTGATAGATGAGTCCGGACAGGAAATTCAAGGACAGGAGGAGATGTGCAAGGCCTTTCACAAGCACTTTGCCACGTTGTTCGGGAGGGGCGGGACGTTGGACCATGGGGATGCTTTACGGCATTTTCTGGACGGCGGCCCGCGTCTTTCGGCTCGTGACGCTGAGCGCTGCGAAGGACCAATCACAGCCAAAGAGATCAGAGAGGTGCTTTCCGAAAGCCCCCGGGAAAAGTCGCCGGGTCTGGATGGTCTTCCCTACGAGTTTTACAGTAGCATGCCAGACTTGTTCGGGGACATACTGGCTAGTGTGTACACGAATTGGCAGCAGAATGGGAGGATTCCCAAAGATGTGAGCCGAGGAGTGGTGACACTAATCAGGAAGGACACGAGCAAGGGGGATAACGTTAATAACTTTAGGCCCATAACTCTGTTAAACACAGAGTTAAAGATTTTGGCCAAGGTGCTCGCAAAGAGAGTTAGGGTTGTCGTGGGCGACCTGGTGGGGGAAGCACAGACATGTGCCATCCCAGGAAGGACGATACAAGACAACCTTCACCTCATTCGCTACACCATACAGCGGGTGGGTAAAATGCATGGCAACGGTGGGGCACTGGTGAATTTGGACCAGTCTAAGGCGTTCGATAGGGTTGACCACGGATACCTGGCGGCTGTCCTTCGGGCGGCCGGATTTGGCCCGATCTTCCGAGGCTGGATTAAAGCCATGTACGGCAACATCGAATCAACAGTCCGGGTGAATGGGTTCCTTTCGAACCCCTTTGCGATTAAGCGTTCGGTTCGTCAGTGCTGCCCCCTGTCCCCGATTCTGTACGTGTTGGCGCTCGAGCCATTACTGCGGAAGTTGAGGGACGTGGGGGCGGACCCGCATGATCTTTGTAACGGAATGAACGTGACGGCATACGCGGATGACGTCACCATCATCGTGTCAGACGAAGGGCCTCTACCTCACTTAAAGGACGCCACCAAAAGATACGAGACAGTAGCAGGGGCGAAAATTAACCAGGAAAAATCAGTCGGCTTGCAACTCGGCACCTGGAGAGGCAAGTCGATGCCTCCCAACAGCGTCGTCGGGCGCTGGACGGAGGGCCCGGTTAAAATGCTCGGGGTCTGGTTTGGACCGGACCTCCAGGTGGAGAAAAACTGGAGTGAGGTGGCGAGCAAGGTGACAGCCGTAGCCCAGAAGTGGTCTGGGAGGAGGTTATCCTTGTTGGGAAGGGCGGAGGTTGCACAGGTTTTCATAGCATCTGTGATAACCTATCGCCTAACCGTCGTGCCTTGCACTGTTTTGTGGCTGAACAAGTTGGAGCGGATCCTTTTCCACTTTTTGTGGGGATGTAAAACTCCACTTGTGAGGCGCTCCATCTGTTATCAGAAACCGCTAAAGGGTGGGCTGGGAATGCCCTGGCTGATGATGCGCAAGCACGCGCTGAGGCTGAGGCATCTCCGGTGCCACCTAGATGGTGAGCAGGTGTGGTCAACGCTTGCCGAGCAGGATTTCCCAAAGTATGGGTCCCTGAGGGACTTAGGAGCATGGATCAGACGAAGACCCAAGACGGGGGAATGGCAGATGGAGTGCAAACAGCAGGGTTACCACAGCGGATATTTATAGCGGGTTGGTGGAGCTTAAGTTTGATGATGTCCTGGGGGAGACTCTGGGCTTCGACAAGAGGCAGCTAACCAGCCTGTTCGGGGGGACCTTCGGGTCGGGACTCCTGGATAATTACCAGAAATCCTTGGCCTGGCTGTGCTACCGATCGGCGTTACCGGTTCGGGAAAGATTGTCAAGAAACGGTTGTGACACCTCCCCCACATGTCCGAGGTGCGGGCGGGCCAGTGAAACGGTGACGCACGCCTTCGTTCACTGTGGGGAGCTGAGTGATTTGATAACCTATGCCGAACAGCTGATGTCGGATACAGAAAGAGTACGACTCTCGACTGAGTCCATGATTAAGATGGTACCGCCTTCCTCCTTTTCCAAAGAGAGCAAGGCGGCATTTCTCTGCGTAATAACCATAGTGAAAGAAACGGTATGGAAGACGCGCTCGGAAGGAATTGCGACAGGACAATTCATCTCCAGACGAGGGCTGGTGAACTACTTCACTGCCCATCTTGTTTCCAAGATCCGTCTGGAGAGGAGGAGCTTGTCGCAAAGAGTATTTGCCAAAAGATGGAAGGATGTCGCAAGAAAGTTGTGTATGCAAGGGGCCATGCCAACACGGTCGGACCGGGCATAGAAGGAAAAGAAATGGGAAAAGAAAAAGGAAAAAAAAAATCAACTTTCGTTATATATGTTTTCTTTTCCTTATCTACAGATATTATCTCCCCGATTGACGTTTTATGCCTTAAATTTGACAGATATTTATTGCTATTTGATGTGTTTTATTTTAAAACCATGACAACGTTTTTTTGAAGTTACTGGACCTGAAGAGTGTCCTCATATTGGGTGGTATCTATCTTGTTCGATTCATTGTAGATTGATCAGATATTTCCCACTGTTATGTAGCCATGAAACACACGTGTTCTTTCTCCCACTTTCGTTTCTTAAACGTAACCGATTTTAATTCTTAGTCCAATATTTCATAGATTATAATTTCTCCCTTGGATTTTTTAGATTTTTAAACTAGTTTTGTATAGTACAGTTTTCTTGATGGTGTCTGATCTCTTTCTTCGTGTGAGTTGCGCCATGGGGGTTTATATATATATATATATATATATATATATATATATATATATATATATATATATATATATACATATATATAATTATATAAGAAGAAAAAGGACAAAAAAGCCAAAGCAGGACAGGTATCTCAAGTCATTTAGAATATTTAATTAGGGTAAGGGGATCTAAAGTCTTACAGCTGTTTCTGAGATATCCTAAGTCATAGGGTAGCATGTCTGTACACTGGGTATTCCGTCATCAGAGGCAAGATGAATATGCATGACAGATCTAGACATGGAAATTCAGTCTATAAAGAATAAAATAGTAGATCAAAGAATAAAGAGTAGATAGAAGAATATAGACAGGATAATAACGTTCCCAGCTGATCTTCTTCAAGAGGGTATGGAGGTTGGTCTGTACTCCCTTGGAGGTATAGGCCCTTACTCTTTTACTTGTTTCCGTCATTTGACTGCGGCCATGCTAGGGCACCACCTTTAGTTGAGCAAATCAACCCCAGGACTTATTTTTTGTAAGCCTGGTACTTATTTTATTGGTTTCTTTTTGCCAAACCGCTAAGTTGTGGAGACGTAAACACCACCGTTGGTTGTCAAGCGATGGTGGGGGGGGGGGGCAAACATATACACACTCAGATACATACATACATATATATATATATATATATATATATACATATATACGATGGGCTTCTTTCAGTTTCCGTCTAACAAATCCACTCACAAGGATTTGGTCGGCTCGAGGCTATAGTAGAAGACACTTGCCCAAGGTGCCATGCAGTGGGAATGAACCCAGAACCATGTGGTTGGTAAGCAAGCTACTTACCACACAGCCACTTCTGCGCCTTATGTATAATCCCAAGTAAATTCAGGCAGTATGTTGGATGTGGTGTTTATATTGAAGGAATAGAACGAAGAATTTAGTTTTATTCCTTCAACATGAACGCAATCAGTGTGGAATTTAATTCTCTTCTTTCAACATGAATACCACATATAACATACTGCCAAAATACTGCCTGCATTTACTTGGGTTTATACCTAAGGGCATATGGCTTCATGAAAGTATGGATCAACTTCCATACCCTCTGGAAGAAGATGAGATGTGAACTTTATTCTCCTGTCTGTATTCTCTTATCTACTGTTTTACTCTTTATTTTTCTATTTTATTCCTTATAAACTGTGAATTTCTCTGTCTAGATCTTTCAGACATACTCATCTTGTCTCTGATGTTGGAATACCCAGTGTACAGACATGTTAGCCTATCACTTGAGATATCTCAGAAACAGCTGTAAGACTTTAAATTCACCTTACCCTAATTAACTATTCTAAATGACTTGTGACACCTGTCCTACTTTGGTTTTTGTTATCCTTTTTCCTCTAATATGACATATACCTGCAAACTCAGAAGCCTAATACAGATCCTTAGGTGCAGCCTCAACTGTTAGCTTGTGTGTGTGTGTGTATATATGTATGTATATATGTATATATCTATGTGGCTGTGTTTGTCCCCCATCACCACTTGACAACTGGTGTTGGTGTGTTTACATCCCTGTAACTTAGCAATTTGGTAAGAGACAGATAGAATAAGAACTAGGCTTAAAAAATAAGTCCTGGGGTCGATTTGTTCAACTAAAACCATTCAAGGCATTACTCCAGCATGGCTACATGAAATGAGTGAAGCAAATAAAAACAAGAGCACTCAAAGAGTGAAAACCTCTGCCAAGGCAATGCCAATGTCCTCTCAACGATTAGCCAGACATGATTTTTAACATGAGAATATCTGAAATAAACTCAACTGCTCTCACAAATGAGAATACAAAAAATGAACCTTACTGCTCTCAAAAATTAAGTGAAAAAAGGGAAAAATAATCCAGAATCCTTGTCCGGTACCAGATCGATCCCAAAATCTAATCAGTTCAAGTTAGTGATGAGGTCAAACATTCCTGAAAATTTCATCCAAATCCATCCAGCAGTTCTTGAGTT